>NC_090382.1:11538750-11631250 GCF_036365525.1 Heterodontus francisci
TCCCCCTTCCCCCTCTCCTCTTTGCCCCCCCTCCCTCCCCTCTTTCCCCCCTTCACCCACCTCCCTCCCCTCTTCCCCCTCCCTCCTCTTCCCCCTCCCTCCCTCTTCCCCCTCTCCCTCTCCCCTCCCCACCTCCTCCCCTCTTTCCCCGTCCACCCCACTCCCCTCTCCTCCCCTCTTCCCCCCCCCATGTCCCCTCCTCCCCTCTTTCCACTCTCCTCTTTGCCCCCCCTCCCCTCTTTCCCCCTCCTCCCTCCCCTTTCCCCCCTCCTTCCCCACCTCCTCCCCCCACCTTTCCTCGCTCTCCCTCCCTCCTCTTCCCCCTTTCCTCCCACTCCCCCCTTTCCACCCCCTCCCCTTAACCCCCTTTCCTCCCCTCCTCTTACCCCCATTCCTCCCCTCCCCTTATCCCCCTTACACACACTTTCCTCCCCCTCCCCCCTTTTCTCCCCCTCCCCTTACCCCCCCCTTTCTGTTCCTCCCACTCCCTTCCCTTCCCCCCTCCCCTCTTTCCGCCTCCTCCCCTCCCCTCCTTCCCCCCTCCCTCTTTCCTCCCTCCTCCCCTCCCCATTCCCCCTCCCTCCCGTCTTTAACCCCTCCTCTTCTCCCCTCTTTCCCCTTCCTCCCTCCCCTTTCCACCTTGCCTCCTTCCCCCTCCCTCTTCCCCCTCACCTCCTCCACTGTTTCCCCCCCTCCCTCTCGTTTCCACCCTCCTTCCCTCCCTCCCCTCTTTCTCCCCTCCTCCCATCCCTCCCCTCTTTCTCCCCCCCACCTCCCCTCTTTCCTCCCTCCTCCCCTCTTTTCCCTCCTCCCCACTTCGCTGTTTCCCCCCACCTCCCCTCCCTCCCTTCTTTCCCCCCTCCCCTCCTCCACCCGCGTCACCTCTTTCCCCACTCCACCCCTCCCCCCCACTCCGCTCTTTCCCCCTGCCTCCCCTCCTCCCCCTTTCCCCCCCTCCTTTCCTCTTTCCCCCCTCCTCCCCTCCCTCCCTCTCCTCTTTCCCCCCTCCCTCCCCTTTCCAGCACCTCCCCTCTTTCCCCCACTCCTCCCTCCCCACCTCCTCCCTCTTTCCCCCCTCCCCTTTCCCCCTCCGCCCCTCTTTCACCCCTCCCTCTCTCTTTTCCTCCCTCCCCTCTTTCCCACCTCGCTCCCTCCCCTTTCCCCCCCCACCATCCGCCCACCCTCCCCTCTTTCCCCCTCCCTCCCTCTATCCTCCCACCCTCCCCTCTTTCCCCCCCCTCCCTCACTCACCTCCTTCCCCCCTCTCTCCCTCCCCTCCTTCCCCCTTCTCTCCCTCACCTCCTTCCCCCTCCCTCCCCTCCATCCCTCCCCTCTTTCCCCCCTTCCCTTCTCCTCTTTGCCCCCCTCCCTCCTCTCTTTGCCCCTCCTTCACCCACCTCCCTCCCGTCTTCCCCCTCCCCTCTTTCACCCCCTCCCTCCCCTCTTTCCGCCCCCTCCCTCCCCTCTTTCCACCCTCCCTCCCTCCCCTTTCCCCCATCCACCCCCTCCCCTCTTCCCCCCTCCCCACTTCCCTCTCCTCTTTGCCCCCCCTCCTTCACCCACCTCCCTCCCGTCTTCCCCCCCCCTCTTTCCCCCTCCTCCCTCCCCTCTTTTTGCCCCCCTTTCCTCTTTCCCCCCTCCTCCCCTCTTTCTCCCCTCCCTCCCTCCCCCTTTCCCTGCACCTCCCCTCTTTCCCCCACTCCTCCCTCCCCACCTCCTCCCCTCTTTCTCCCCACCCTCCCTCTATCCCCCCACCCTCCCTCCCTTCTATCCCCCCTCCCTCCCCCTTCCCCTCTCTCCCTCCCTCCCCTCTTTCCCCCCCTCCGTCCCTCACCTCCTTCCCCCCTCCCTCCCCTCTTTCCCCCCCTCCCTCCCCTCTTCCCCCCTTCCCGCCCCCTCTCCCCCCCTCTTTCACCCCTCTCCTCTTTGCCCCCCCCTCCCTCCCATCTTTCCCCCCCTCATTCACCTCCTCCCTCCCCTCTTTCCCCCCTCCTCCCTCCCCTCTTTCACCCCCTCCTCCCTCCCCTCTTTCAACCCCTCCCTCCCCTCTTTCCGCCCTCCCTCCTCACTTCCCCCCTCCCCTTTCCCCCCCACCCTCCCTCTTTGCCCCCTTCCCCCTCCCCTCTTTCCCTCTCCCTCCCCCCTCCGTACTCCCCTCATTCCTCCCCCTCCCCTCTTTCCTTCCCCATCCCCCCTCCTCTCTTTCCTCCCACCTCCCCTCTTTCCTTCCACCTCCCCCCCACCCCTCTTCCTCCCACCTCCCCCCCACCCCTCTTTCCTTCCCCTGCCCCCTCCCCCCTTTGTCCCCCTCCCCCTCTTTCCTCCTCTTTCAACCCCCTCCCTCCCCTCTTTCCGCCCCTCCCTCCTCACTTCCCCCTCCCCTTTCCCCCCCACCCTCCCCTCTTTGCCCCCTTCCCCCTCCCCTCTTTCCCTCTCCCTCCCCCCTCCCTACTCCCCTCATTCCTCCCCCTCCCCTCTTTCCTTCCCCATCCCCCCTCCTCTCTTTCCTCCACCTCCCCTCTTTCCTTCCACCTCCCCCCCACCCCTCTTTCCTCCCACCTCCCCTCCTCCCCCCCTCCCCTCTTTCCTTCCCCCTCCTCACCTCCCCCTCTTTCCTTCCCCCTCCTCACCTCCCCTCTTTCCTTCCCCCTCCCCACCCCCCTCTTCCCCCAACCCCCACCCCCCCTCTTCCCCCAACTCCCCACCCCCCCTCTTTCCCCCAACTCTTTCCTCCCTCCCCTCTTTCACCCCCTCCCCTCCACTCTTTCCCCCCTCCCTCCCCTCTTCCCCCTCCCTCCCCTCTTCCCCCCCCAACTCTTTCTCCCTCCCCTCCACTCTTTCCCCCCTCCTCCCCCCTCCCCCACCTTTCCCTCTCCCCCCTCTTTCCCTCCCCGCCCCCCTCTTTCCCTTTCCCTCCCCTTCTTTCCCTTTCCCTCTCCCTCCCCCTCCCCACCCCCCTCTTTTCCTACCCCCCTTTTTCCCTTTCCCTCCCCGCCCCCTCTTTCCCTACCCTTCCCCGCCCCCTCTTTCCCTTTCCCTCCCCCCCACTCTCTTTCCCTCCCCCCCTTTCCTGTCCCTCCCCCCACTCTTTCCCTCCCCGCCCCTCTTCCCTACCCCCCTTTTTCCCTCCCCTCCCCCCTCTTTCCCTTTCCCTCCCCTCCCCCCTCTTTCCCTACCCCCCTTTTTCCCTTTCCCTCCCCGCCCCCTCTTCCCTTTCCCTCCCCCCCACTCTCTTTCCCTCCCCCCTTTCCTTCCCCTCCCCCCCACTCTTTTCCTTCCCCCCACTCTTTCCCCTTCCCTCCCCCCCTCTTTCCTTCCCCTCCCCACCTCCCCTCTTTGCTTCCCCCTCCCCACCACCCCTCTTTCCTTCCCCCTCCCTCTTTCCTTCTCCCTCCCTCTTTCCCTCCCCACCCCCTCTTTCCTCCCCCCTCCCTCTTTCCCTCCCCACCCCCTCTTTCCCTCCCCACCCCCTCTTCCCTCCCCACCCCCCTTTCTCTTCACCCTCCCCCCCTTTCTCCCTTCACCTCCCCCCCTCTCGTTCACTTTCCCCCCCCCCCACTCTTTCCCTCCCCCCCCCACTCTTTCCCTTTCCCTCCCCCCCCACTCTTTCCCTCCCCCCCCACTCTTTCCCTTTCCCTCCCCACCCCTTTCCCTTTCCCTCCCCACCCCTCTTTCCCTTTCCTCCCCCACTCTTTCCCTCCCCACCCCCACTCTTTCCCTTTCCCTCCCCCCCCCACTCTTTCCCTTTCCCTCCCCCCCACTCTTTCCTTCCCCACCCCCCACTCTTTCCCTTTCCCTCCCCGCCCCCCTCTTTCCCTCCCCACCCCCCTCTTTCCCTACCCCCTTTTTCCCTTTCCCTCCCCCCTCTTTCCCTTTCTCTCCCCCTCCCCTCTTTTCCTACCCCCCTTTTTCCCTTTCCCTCCCCGCCCCCTCTTTCCCTACCCCCCTTTTTCCCTTTCCCTCCCCGCCCCCTCTTTCCCTTTCCCTCCCCCCCACTCTCTTTCCCTCCCCCACTCTTTCCCTCCCCCCCTCTTTCCCTCCCCTCCCCTCTTTCCCTTTCCCTCCCCGCCCCCCTCTTTCCCTACCCCCCTTTTTCCCTCCCCTCCCCCCTCTTTCCCTACCCCCCTTTTTCCCTCCCTCCCCCCTCTTTCCCTACCCCCCTTTTTCCCTCCCCTCCCCCCTCTTTCCCTACCCTCTTTCCCTTTCCCTCCCCGCCCCCCTCTTTCCCCTACCCCCCTTTTTCCCTTTCCCTCCTCGCCCCCTCTTTCCCTTTCCCTCCCCCCCACTCTCTTTCCCTCCCCCCCTTTTTCCCTCCCCTCCCCCCTCTTTCCCTACCCCGCTTTTTCCCTCCCCTCTTTCCCTTTCCCTCCCCGCCCCCCTCTTTCCCTACCCCCCTTTTTCCCTTTCCCTCCCCGCCCCCTCTTTCCCTCCCCCCCACTCTCTTTCCCTCCCCCCTTTCCCTTCCCCCTCTTTCCCTTTCCCCCTTTCCCTTCCCCCCTCTTCCCTTTCCCTGTCCCTCCCCCCCACTCTTTCCTTCCCCCCCATTTCCTTTACCTTTCACTCCCCCCTTCCCTCCCCCTCCTCACCTCCCCTCTTTGCTTCCCCCTCCCCACCTCCCCCTTCCCCCTCCCCACCTCCCCTCTTTCCTTCCCCCTCCCTCTTTCCCTCCCCACCCCCTCTTTCCTCCCCACCCCCTCTTTCCCTACCCACCCCCTCCCCCTCCCCACCCCCCTTTCTCCCTTCACCTCCCCCCCTTTCTCCCTTCACCTCCCCCCTCTCGTTCCCTTTCCCTCCCCCCCACTCTTCCCTCCCCCCCCACTCTTTCCCTCCCCACCCCCACTCTTTCCCTCCCTACCCCCACTCTTTCCCTCCCCACCCCCACTCTTCCCTTTCCCTCCCCCCCCACTCTTTCCTTCCCCACCCCCACTCTTTGCCTTTCCCTCCCCCCCCCTCTACTCTTTCCTTCCCCACCCCCCTCACTTCCCTCTCCCTCTACTCTTTCCTTCCCCACCCCCCTCACTTTCCCTCCCCACCCCCCACTCTTTCCCTTTCCCTCCCCCCCCCACTCTTTCCTTCCCCCCCCCACCTTCCTTCCCCCCCCCACTCTTCCTTCCCCACCCCCCTCACTTTCCCTCCCCACCCCCACTCTTTCCCTTTCCCTCCCCCCCACTCTTTCCTTCCCCCCCCCACTCTTTCCTTCCCCCCCCCCACTCTTTCCTTCCCCACCCCCCCCACTCTTTCCCTCCCACCCCCCCACTTTCCTTCCCCACCCCCCCACTCTTTCCCTCCCCACACCCCACTCTTTCCCTCCCCACCACCCCTCACTTTCCCTCCCCACCACCCCTCACTTTCCCTCCCCCACCCCCCCCTCACTTTCCCTCCCCCACCCCCCCTCACTTTCCCTCCCCACCCCCCCTCACTTTCCCTCCCCCACCCCCCTCACTTTCCCTCCCCACCCCCACTCTTTCCCTCCCCCCACTCACTTTCCCCCTCCCCCCCCCCCTACTCTTTCCCTCCCCCCCTACTCTTTCCCTCCCCCCCTACTCTTTCCCTCCCCCCCCTTTCTCCCTTCACCTCCCCCCCCCTTTCTCCCTTCACCTCCCCCCCTTTCTCCCTTCACCTCCCCCCCCTTTCTCCCTTCACCTCCCCCCCCCTTTCTCCCTTCACCTCCCCCCCCTTTCTCCCTTCACCTCCCCCCCCCTTTCTCCCTTCACCTCCCCCCCCTTTCTCCCTTCACCTCCCCCCCCCCTTCACCTCCCCCCCCTTTCTCCCTTCACCTCCCCCCCCCTTTCTCCCTTCACCTCCCCCCCTCACGTTCCCTTTCCCTCCCCCCACTCTTTCCCTCCCCCCCCTCGTTCTCTTTCCCTCCCCCCCTCTCTTTCCTTCCCCCCCTCTCTTTCCTTCCCCCCCCCTCTCTTTCCTTCCCCCCTCTCTTTCCTTCCCCCCCCTCTCGTTCCCTTTCCCTCCCCCCCACTCTTTCCCTCCCTCCCTCCCCCCACTCTTTCCCTCCCCCCCCACTCTTTCCCTCCCCCACTCTTCCCTCCCCCCCCCTCGTTCCCTTCCCTCCCCCCCCCACTCTTTCCCTCCCCCCCCCACTCTTTCTCTCCCCACTCTTCCCTCCCCCCCCACTCTTTCCCTCCCCCCCCCCACTCTTTCCCTCCCCCCCCCCCACTCTTTCCCTCCCCACCCCACTCTTTCTCTCCCCACCCCACTCTTTCTCTCCCCACTCTTTCCCTCCCCCCCCCCACTCTTCCCTCCCCCCCCACTCTTTCTCTCCCCACTCTTTCCCTCCCCCCCACCCACTCTTTCTCTCTCCCCCCCACTCTTTCTCTCCCCACACATTCCCTCCCCCTCCCACTCTTTCTCTCCCCACTCATTCCCTCCCCTCCCACTCTTTCTCTCCCACTCTTTCCCTCCCCCCCCACTCTTTCTCTCCCCCCCCCACTCTTTCCCTCCCCCTCCACTCTTTCCCTCCCCCTCCACTCTTTCCCTCCCCCTCCACTCTTTCCCTCCCCCCCTTTCTCCCTTCACCTCCCCCCCCCTTTCTCCCTTCACCTCCCCCCCTTCTCCCTTCACCTCCCCCCCCATTTCTCCCTTCACCTCCCCCCCCATTCTCCCTTCACCTCCCCCCCCTTTCTCCCTTCACCTCCCCCCCCCTTTCTCCCTTCACCTCCCCCCCCTTTCTCCCTTCACCTCCCCCCCCTTTCTCCCTCACCTCCCCCCCTCTCGTTCCCTTTCCTCCCCCCCACTCTTTCCCTCCCCCCCTCTCGTTCTCTTCCTTCCCCCCCCCTCTCTTTCCTTCCCCCCCCTCTCTTTCCTTCCCCCCCTCTCGTTCCCTTTCCCTCCCCCCCACTCTTTCCCTCCCTCCCTCCCCCCACTCTTTCCCTCCCCCCCCTCGTTCCCTTTCCCTCCCCCCCCACTCTTTCCCTCCCCCCCCCCACTCTTTCCCTCCCCCCCCACTCTTTCCCTCCCCCCCCCCACTCTTTCCCTCCCCCCCCACTCTTTCCCTCCCCCCCCCCACTCTTTCCCTCCCCCCCCCCACTCTTTCTCTCCCCACTCTTTCCCTCCCCCCCCACTCTTTCCCTCCCCCCCCACTCTTCTCTCCCCACTCTTTCCCTCCCCCCCCCCACTCTTTCTCTCCCACTCTTTCCCTCCCCCCCCACTCTTTCCCTCCCCACCCCACTCTTTCTCTCCCCACCCCACTCTTCTCTCCCCACCCCACTCTTTCTCTCCCCACTCTTTCCCTCCCCCCCCCACTCTTTCCGTCCCCCCCCACTCTTTCTCTCCCCACTCTTTCCCTCCCCCTCCACTCTTTCTCTCCCCACTCTTTCCCTCCCCCCTCCACTCTTTCCCTCCCCCTCCACTCTTTCTCTCCCCACTCTTTCCCTCCCCCCCTCTCGTTCCCTTTCCCTCCCCCCCCCACTCTTTCCCTCCCCCCCCCACTCTTTCCCTCCCCCCCAACTCTTTCTCTCCCCACTCTTTCCCTCCCCCCCCCACTCTTTCCCCCCCCACTCGTTCCCTTTCCCTCCCCCCCTCTCGTTCCCTTTCCCTCCCCCCCACTCTTTCTCTCCCCACTCTTTCCCTCCCCCCCCCACTCGTTCCCTTTCCCTCCCCCCCTCTCGTTCCCTTTCCCTCCCCCCCCACTCTCGTTCCCTTTCCCTCCCCCCCTCTCGTTCCCTCCCTCCCCCCCCCACTCTTTCCCTCCCCCCCCACTCTTTCCCTCCCCCCCCCACTCGTTCCCTTTCCCTCCCCCCCTCACGTTCCCTTTCCCTCCCCCCCTCTCGTTCCCTCCCTCCCCCCCCCTACTCTTTCCCTCCCCCCTTCATTCCTTTTCCCTCCTCCCCTACTCTTTCCCTCCCCCCTTCATTCCCTTTCCCTCCCCCCACTCTTTCCCTCCCCCCTCTTTCCCTCCCCCCTTCATTCCCTTTCCCTCCCCCACTCTTTCCCTCCCCCCTCTTTCCCTCCCCCCCTACTCTTTCCCTCCCCCCCTCTCGTTCCCTCCCCCCCTCGTTCCCTTTCCCTCCCCCCCCCACTCTTTCCCTCCCCCCTCCCACTCTTTCCCTCCCCCCTCTCGTTCCCTTTCCCTCCCCCCCCACTCTTTCCCTCCCCCCTTTCTCCCTTCACCTCCCCCCCCCTCGTTCCCTTTCCCTCCCCCCCCCACTCTTTCCCTCCCCCCTCCCACTCTTTCCCTCCCCCCTTTCGTTCCCTTTCCCTCCCCCCCCCACTCTTTCCCTCCCCCCCCCACTCTTTCCCTCCGCACCCCACTCTTTCTCTCCCCACCCCACTCTTTCTCTCCCCACTCTTTCCCTCCCCCCCCACTCTTTCTCTCCCCACTCTTTCTCTCCCCCCCCACTCTTTCTCTCCCCACTCTTTCCCTCCCCCCACTCTTTCTCTCCCCCCCACTCATTCCCTCCCCTCCCACTCTTTCTCTCCCCACTCATTCCCTCCCCTCCCACTCTTTCTCTCCCCACTCTTTCCCTCCCCCCCCACTCTTTCCCTCCCCCTCCACTCTTTCCCTCCCCCTCCACTCTTTCTCTCCCCACATCTTTCCCTCCCCCCTCCACTCTTTCTCTCCTCACTCTTTCCCTCCCCCTCCACTCTTTCCCTCCCCCTCCACTCTTTCCCTCCCCACTCTTTCTCTCCCCACTCTTTCCCTCCCCCTCCACTCTTTCTCTCCCCACTCTTTCCCTCCCCCCGTCTCGTTCCCTTTCCCTCCCCCCCACTCTTTCTCTCCCCACTCTTTCCCTCCCCCCCCCACTCTTTCCCTCCCCCCCCCACTCGTTCCCTTTCCCTCCCCCCCTCTCGTTCCCTTTCCCTCCCCCCCCACTCTTTCCTCCCCCCCCACTCGTTCCCTTTCCCTCCCCCCCTCTCGTTCCCTTTCCTTCCCCCCCACTCTCGTTCCCTTTCCCTTCCCCCCCCACTCTCGTTCCCTTTCCCTCCCCCCCTTTCGTTCCCTTTCCCTCCCCCCCCACTCTCGTTCCCTTTCCCTCCCCCCCTTTCGTTCCCTCCCTCCCCCCCCCACTCTTTCCCCCCCACTCGTTCCCTTTCCCTCCCCCCCCACTCTTTCCCTCCCCCCCCACTCGTTCCCTTTCCCTCCCCCCACTCTTTCTCTCCCCCCCACTCGTTCCCTTTCCCTCCCCCCCCCTCTCGTTCCCTTTCCCTCCCCCCCCACTCTCGTTCCCTTTCCCTCCCCCCCTCTCGTTCCCTCCCTCCCCCCCCCTACTCTTTCCCTCCCCCCTCTCGTTCCCTTTCCCTCCCCCCCCACTCTCGTTCCCTTTCCCTCCCCCCCTCTCGTTCCCTCCCTCCCCCCCCCTACTCTTTCCCTCCCCCCTTCATTCCCTTTCCCTCCCCCCCCCTACTCTTTCCCTCCCCCCTTCATTCCTTTCCCTCCCCCCCTACTCTTTCCCTCCCCCCTTCATTCCCTTTCCCTCCCCCACTCTTTCCCTCCCCCCCTACTCTTTCCCTCCCCCCCTCTTTCCCTCCCCCCTTCATTCCCTTTCCCTCCCCCACTCTTTCCCTCCCCCCTTCATTCCCTTTCCCTCCCCCCCTACTCTTTCCCTCCCCCCCTCTTTCCCTCCCCCTTCATTCCCTTTCCCTCCCCCTACTCTTTCCCTCCCCCCTTCATTCCCTTTCCCTCCCCCACTCTTTCCCTCCCCCCCCTACTCTTTCCCTCCCCCCTCTTTCCCTCCCCCCCTCTTTCCCTTTCCCTCCCCCCCCCACTCTTTCCCTTTCCCTCCCCCCCCACTCTTTCCCTCCCCCCCCCACTCGTTCCCTTTCCCTCCCCCCCTCTCGTTCCCTTTCCCTCCCCCCCCACTCTCGTTCCCTCCCTCCCCCCCTCTCGTTCCCTTTCCCTCCCCCCCTCTCGTTCCTTTCCCTCCCCCCATCTCGTTCCCTCCCTCCCCCCCCCTACTCTTTCCCTCCCCCCTTCATTCCCTTTCCCTCCCCCTACTCTTTCCCTCCCCCCCTCTTTCCCTTTCCCTCCCCCACTCTTTCCCTTTCCCTCCCCCCCCTCATTCCCTTTCCCTCCCCCACTCTTTCCCTCTCCCCTCTTTCCCTCCCCCACTCTTTCCCTCCCCCCTCTTTCCCTCCCCCCTTCATTCCCTTTCCCTCCCCCACTCTTTCCCTCCCCCCCTACTCTTTCCCTCCCCCCTTCATTCCCTTTCCCTCCCCTACTCTTTCCCTCCCCCCCTACTCTTTCCCTCCCACCCTCTTTCCCTCCCCCCCTACTCTTTCCCTCCCCCCTCTTTCCCTTTCCCTCCCCCACTCTTTCCCTTTCCCTCCCCCACTCTTTCACTCCCCCCTCTTTCCCTTCCCCCTTCATTCCCTTTCCCTCCCCCACTCTTTCCCTCCCCCCTTCATTCCCTTTCCCTCCCCTACTCTTTCCCTCCCCCCCTCTTTCCCTCCCCCCCTACTCTTTCCATCCCCCCTCTTTCCCTCCCCCCCCCACTCTTTCCCTCCCCCCTCTCGTTCCCTTTCCCTCCCCCCCCCACTCTTTCCCTCCCCCCTCTCGTTCCCTTTCCCTCCCCCCCCCCACTCTTTCCCTCCCCCCTCTCGTTCCCTTTCCCTCCCCCCCCCACTCTTTCCCTCCCCCCTCTCGTTCCCTTTCCCTCCCCCCCCTCGTTCCCTTTCCCTCCCCCCCCCACTCTTTCCCTCCCCCCTCTCGTTCCCTTTCCCTCCCCCCCCCCACTCTTTCCCTCCCCCCTCTCGTTCCCTTTCCCTCCCCCCCCCCCACTCTTTCCCTCCCCCCTCTCGTTCCCTTTCCCTCCCCCCTCTCGTTCCCTTTCCCTCCTCCCCCCCACTCTTTCCCTCCCCCCCCCCACTCTTTCCCTCCCCCCCCACTCTTTCCCTCCCCCCTCTTCGTTCCCTTTCCCTCCCCCCCCCACACTCTTTCCCTCCCCCCCCACTCTTTCCCTTTCCCTCCCCCCCCCCACTCTTTCCCTCCCCCCTCTCGTTCCCTTTCCCTCCCCACCCCCACTCTTTCCCTTTCCCTCCCCCCCCCACTCTTTCCCTCCCCCCTCTCGTTCCCTTTCCCTCCCCCCCCACACTCTTTCCCTCCCCCCCACTCTTCCCCCTTTCCCTCCCCCCCCTCCACTCTTTCCCTTTCCCTCCCCCCCCTCCACTCTTTCCCTTTCCCTCCCCTCCCCCCACTCTTTCCCTCCCCCCCCACTCTTTCCCTTTCCCTCCCCCCCCCCACTCTTTCCCTCCCCCCTCTCGTTCCCTTTCCCTCCCCCCCCACTCTTTCCCTCCCCCCTCTCTCCCTCCCCCCTCTCGTTCCCTTTCCCTCCCCCCCCCACTCTTTCCCTCCCCCCTCTCGTTCCCTTTCCCTCCCCACACTCTTTCCCTCCCCCCTCTCTTTCCCTCCCCCCTCTCGTTCCCTTTCCCTCCCCCCCCCCTCTCGTTCCCTTTCCCTCCCCCCCCCCACTCTTTCCCTCCCCCCTCTCGTTCCCTTTCCCTCCCCACACTCTTTCCCTCCCCCCTCTCTTTCCCTCCCCCCTCTCGTTCCCTTTCCCTCCCCCCCCCACTCTTTCCCTCCCCCCTCTCTTTCCCTCCCCCCTCTCGTTCCCTTTCCCTCCCCCCCCCCACTCTTTCCCTCCCCCTCTCGTTCCCTTTCCCTCCCCCCCCCCACTCTTTCCCTCCCCCCTCTCGTTCCCTTTCCTCCCCCCCCCCACTCTTTCCCTCCCCCCTCTCGTTCCCTTTCCCTCCCCCCTCTCGTTCCCTTTCCCTCCCCCCCCCCCACTCTTTCCCTCCCCCCTCTCGTTCCCTTTCCCTCCCCCCCCCACTCTTTCCCTCCCCCCTCTCGTTCCCTTTCCCTCCCCCCCCCCACTCTTTCCCTCCCCCCTCTCGTTCCCTTTCCCTCCCCCCCCCACTCTTTCCCTCCCCCCTCTCGTTCCCTCCTCACACTCTTTCCCTCCCCCCTCTCTTTCCCTCCCCCCTCTCTTTCCCTCCCCACACTCTTTCCCTCCCCCCTCTCTTTCCCTCCCCCCTCTCTTCCCTCCCCCCTCTCGTTCCCTTTCCCTCCCCACACTCTTTCCCTCCCCCCTCTCTTTCCCTCCTCACACTCTTTCCCTCCCCCCTCTCTTTCCCTCCCCACACTCTTTCCCTCCCCCCTCTCTTTCCCTCCCCCTCTCGTTCCCTTTCCCTCCCCCCCCCACACTCTTTCCCTCCCCCCTCTCGTTCCCTTTCCCTCCCCCCTCTCGTTCCCTTTCCCTCCCCCCCCCACTCTTTCCCTCCCCCCTCTCGTTCCCTTTCCCTCCCCCCTCTCGTTCCCTTTCCCTCCCCCCCCCCCACTCTTTCCCTCCCCCCTCTCGTTCCCTTTCCCTCCCCCCCCCCACTCTTTCCCTCCCCCCCCCACTCTTCCCCCCCCCCACTCTTTCCCTCCCCCCTCTCGTTCCCTTTCCCTCCCCCCCCCACTCTTTCCCTCCCCCCCCCACTCTTTCCCTCCCCCCTCTCGTTCCCTTTCCCTCCCCCCCCCCACTCTTTCCCTCCCCCCCTCTCGTTCCCTTTCCCTCCCCCCCCCGTTCCCTTTCCCTCCCCCCCCCCGTTCCCTTTCCCTCCCCCCCCCACTCTTTCCCTCCCCCCTCTCGTTCCCTTTCCCTCCCCCCTCTCGTTCCCTTTCCCTCCCCCCCCCGTTCCCTTTCCCTCCCCCCTCTCGTTCCCTTTCCCTCCCCCCCCCCACTCTTTCCCTCCCCCCCCCACTCTTTCCCTCCCCCCTCTCGTTCCCTTTCCCTCCCCCCCCACCCGTTCCCTTTCCCTCCCCCCTCTCGTTCCCTTTCCCTCCCCCCCCCACTCTTTCCCTCCCCCCCTCTCGTTCCCTTTCCCTCCCCCGCCCCCACTCTTTCCCTCCCCCCCCCACTCTTTCCCTCCCCCCTCTCGTTCCCTTTCCCTCCCCCGCCCCCACTCTTTCCCTCCCCCCTCTCGTTCCCTTTCCCTCCCCCGCCCCCACTCTTTCCCTCCCCCCCCCACTCTTTCCTCCCCCCTCTCGTTCCCTTTCCCTCCCCCGCCCCCACTCTTTCCCTCCCCCTCTCGTTCCCTTTCCCTCCCCCGCCCCCACTCTTTCCCTCCCCCCTCTCGTTCCCTTTCCCTCCCCCGCCCCCACTCTTTCCCTCCCCCGCCCCCACTCTTTCCCTCCCCCGCCCCCACTCTTTCCCTCCCCCCTCTCGTTCCCTTTCCCTCCCCCCCCCCACTCTTTCCCTCCCCCCTCTCGTTCCCTTTCCCTCCCCCGCCCCCACTCTTTCCCTCCCCCCTCTCGTTCCCTTTCCTCCCCCCCCACTCTTTCCCTCCCCCCTCTCGTTCCCTCCCCCCTCTCGTTCCCTTTCCCTCCCCCCCTACTCTTTTCCTTCCCCCCTCTTTCCCTGTCCCTCCCCCCCTACTCTTTTCCTTCCCCCCTCTTTCCCTGTCCCTCCCCCCCACCCTTTTCCTTCCCCCCTCTTTCCCTGTCCCTCCCCCCCCCCTCTACTCTTTTCCTTCCCCCTCTTTCCCTGTCCCTCCCCCCTACTCTTTTCCTTCCCCCCTCTTTCCCTGTCCCTCCCCCCCCCACTCGTTCCCTTTCCCTCCCCCCCCACTCGTTCCCTTTCCCTCCCCCCCCACTCGTTCCCTTTCCCTCCCCCCTACTCTTTTCCTTCCCCCCTACTCTTTTCCTTCCCCCCTACTCTTTTCCTTCCCCCCTCTTTCCCTGTCCCTCCCCCCCACTCGTTCCCTTTCCCTCCCCCCCTACTCTTTTCCTTCCCCCCTACTCTTTTCCTTCCCCCCTCTTTCCCTGTCCCTCCCCCTTCCTCCCTCTTCCCTGTCCTTCCCCCCTCTTCCCTGTCCCTCCCCCTTCCCCCTCTTCCCTGTCCTTCCCCCCGTCCTTCCCCCTCTTCCCTGTCCCTCCCCCTTCCCCTTCCCCTGTCCTTCCCCCGTTCCCTGTCCTTCCCCCCTCTTCCCTGTCCCTCCCCCTTCCCCTGTCCTTCCCCCCGTCCTTCCCCCCGTTCCCTGTCCTTCCCCCCTCTTCCCTGTCCCTCCCCCCTCTTCCCTGTCCTTCCCCCCTCTTCCCTGTCCCTCCCCCTTCTTCCCTGTCCCTCCCCCCTCTTCCCCCCTCTTCCCTGTCCCTCCCCCCTTCCCTGTCCCTCCCCCTTCTTCCCTGTCCCTCCCCCCTCTTCCCTGTCCCTCCCCCCTCTTCCCCCCTCTTCCCTGTCCCTCCCCCTTCCCTGTCCCTCCCCCCTCTTCCCTGTCCCTCCCCCCTCTTCCCTGTCCCTCCCCCTTCCCCTGTCCTTCCCCCCTTCCCCTGTCCTTCCCCTGTCCTTCCCCTCTTTCCCTGACCCTCGTCCTTCCCCCCTCTTTCCCTGTCCCTCGTCCTTCCCCCCCTCTTTCCCTGTCCCTCGTCCTTCCCCCCTCTTTCCCTGTCCCTCCCTCTTCCCCCCCTCTCGTTTCCTTTCCCTTCCCCCCTCTCCCTTTTCCTCCCCCCTCTTTCCCTGTCCTTCCCCTTCTCTTTCCCTTTTCCCTCCCTTCTTTTCCTTCCCCCGCCTCTTTTCCCTCCCCTTGATTGTTTGCTGTCTTGTGTTCCAATGGTTGTCTTGTCATGATACTGTGGGCGGACTTCAGTGATGTCACAGAGTGATGATGAGGACTGTGCGTGATGACGTCTTTCCGGTTTGCATCGTTGTGTTGGTTGAGGCCGGAGCAATACTGGTGAGAGCGTTGCCGAGCTGTACCGAGCGTTGGAGATAGAGAAAAAGGAAAGGCGAGCGGAGAGGGGCCCTACGGCAGTGAGAGTGTGGTCTGGAGCCGGCCTGACGACACACAGTGAGTAGTGAGCGGGAGCGCGGGGACCAAGACCCTAAACAACCGTTAGTGGGAGAGCAATATCCGGGCACTTGCGCTCCTGGCGCATCATGGGAACGGGTGGCGAGTGCGGGGCGGGGCCTAGAGCTCCACCCTGCTCCCAGAGCGCCCCTCCCCCTTCTCGAGCGAAGCGCCCCGCCCCCTCCCCGGGCGTCGCGTCCCGCCCCCTCGCCGAGCGCCCCACCCCCACCCCGATCTCATTCAAACATAGAAAATTCTCACAGCGTGTGACAGGGAAGATGCAGGAAGGATGTTTCCCCTGGCTGGTGAATCTAGAACCAGGGTACTTAGGTTCAGAATAAAGGGGCAGGTCATTTCAGACTTTCATTGAGGGTTGTGAATTCACTATCCCCAGAGGGCTGTGGCAGCTCAATCATTGAGCATGTTCAAGACAGAAATTGATAGATATTTCGATACTAATGGCATCAATGGATATAGGGATAGCGTGGGAAAGTGGCGTGAGGTGGATGATTGGCTATGATCTAATTGGATGGCGAAGCAGGGTCGATGGGCTGAATGGCATACTCTGTTGCTATGTTCCCGTGTTTTTCTCTCCACAGATGCTGCCAGACCTGCTGCGAATTTCCAGCCTTTTCTGTTTTTATTTCAGATTTCCAGCATTTGCAGTATTTCTTTTATTCATTTGGGGGATGTCGGCATCACTGGCTATGCCAGCATTTATTGCCCATCCCTAATTCCCCTTGAGAAGGTGGTGAGCTGCCTTCTTGAACTGCTGCAGTTCTTAGAGTGTAGGCTGCTCGGAAGGGAGTTCCAGGATTTTGACCCAGCGACAATGAAGGAACGGCGATATAGTTACAAGTCAGGATGGTGTGTGACTTGGAGGGGAACCTGCAGGTGGTGGTGTTCCCATGCATCTGCTGCCCTTGTCCTTCTAGGTGGCAGAGGTCGTGATTTGGTAGGTGCTGTCGAAGGAGGCTTTTTAAGTTGCTGCAATGCATCTTGTAGATGGTCCACACTGCTGCCACTCTGCATCAGTGGTGGAGGGAGTGACTGTTGAAGGTGGCGGATGGGGTACCAATCAAGCAGGCTGCTTTGTTCTGGATCGTGTTGAGTGTTGTTGGAACTGCACTCATACAGGCAAGAGCAGAATATTCCATAACACTTCTAACTTGTGCCTTGTAGTTGGTGAACAGGCTTTGATTGGACAGAGCAGAGGAAGCAGAGAAAAGGGAATGAAATTCCTCAAGTGTGTGCTGAATCCTGTCCTCGAACAGGATGTTAGTTGGCTTGGGGGGAGGTGTTGCAGGACCTGGTTTGCGTAATAATATAGATCAGATAGATGAGATAAATGTGAGAGAGCACCTTATCTTTTTTTCACCTTCTATATTCCCAGGGGGTCTCATTCCCCTCTCTCAACCGCCCATTCCTATCCAGGGGTCTCCACTCCTTCATTTCTCCATCCCATCCCTGTACGGGGGTCTCCACTCTCTCAATCCCATCCCTGTACGGGGGTCTCCACTCTCTCCATCCCATCCCTATCTGGGGGGGGTCTCCCCCTCTCCATCCCATCCCTATCTGGGGGGGTCTCCCCCTCTCCATCCCATCCCTATCTGGGGGGGTCTCCCCCTCTCCATCCCATCCCTATCTGGGGGGGTCTCCCGCTCTCCATCCCATCCCTATCTGGGGGGTCTCCCCCTCTCCATCCCATCCCTATCTGGGGGGGTCTCCCCCTCTCCATCCCATCCCTATCTGGGGGGGTCTCCCCCTCTCCATCCCATCCCTATCTGGGGGGGTCTCCCCCTCTCCATCCCATCCCTATCTGGGGGGGTCTCCCCCTCTCCATCCCATCCCTATCTGGGGGGGTCTCCCCCTCTCCATCCCATCCCTATCTGGGGGGGTCTCCCCCTCTCCATCCCATCCCTATCTGGGGGGGTCTCCCCCTCTCCATCCCATCCCTATCTGGGGGGGTCTCCCCCTCTCCATCCCATCCCTATCTGGGGGGGTCTCCCCCTCTCCATCCCATCCCTATCTGGGGGGGTCTCCCCCTCTCCATCCCATCCCTATCTGGGGGGGTCTCCCCCTCTCCATCCCATCCCTATCTGGGGGGGTCTCCCCCTCTCCATCCCATCCCTATCTGGGGGGGTCTCCCCCTCTCCATCCCATCCCTATCTGGGGGGGTCTCCCCCTCTCCATCCCATCCCTATCTGGGGGGGTCTCCCCCTCTCCATCCCATCCCTATCTGGGGGGGTCTCCCCCTCTCCATCCCATCCCTATCTGGGGGGGTCTCCCCCTCTCCATCCCATCCCTATCTGGGGGGGTCTCCCCCTCTCCATCCCATCCCTATCTGGGGGGGTCTCCCCCTCTCCATCCCATCCCTATCTGGGGGGGTCTCCCCCTCTCCATCCCATCCCTATCTGGGGGGGTCTCCCCCTCTCCATCCCATCCCTATCTGGGGGGGGTCTCCCCCTCTCCATCCCATCCCTATCTGGGGGGGTCTCCCCCTCTCCATCCCATCCCTATCTGGGGGGGGTCTCCCCCTCTCCATCCCATCCCTATCTGGGGGGGGTCTCCCCCTCTCCATCCCATCCCTATCTGGGGGGGGTCTCCCCCTCTCCATCCCATCCCTATCTGGGGGGGTCTCCCCCTCTCCATCCCATCCCTATCTGGGGGGGTCTCCCCCTCTCCATCCCATCCCTATCTGGGGGGGTCTCCCCCTCTCCATCCCATCCCTATCTGGGGGGGTCTCCCCCTCTCCATCCCATCCCTATCTGGGGGGGTCTCCCCCTCTCCATCCCATCCCTATCTGGGGGGGTCTCCCCCTCTCCATCCCATCCCTATCTGGGGGGGTCTCCCCCTCTCCATCCCATCCCTATCTGGGGGTCTCCCCTCTCTCAATCCCATCCCTGTACGGGGGTCTCCACTCTCTCAATCCCATCCCTGTACGGGGGTCTCCACTCTCTCAATCCCATCCCTGTACGGGGGTCTCCACTCTCTCAATCCCATCCCTGTACGGGGGTCCCCCCCTCTCCATCCCATCCCTATCTGGGGGGGTCTCCCCTCTCTCCATCCCATCCCTGTCCAGCGATATCAATATCACGTATAATCATGACAGATTCTAGCCTTCTGACCTGGAGATTGTCGGGTTATTTCTCTGTGCTATTTTTAAAAGATTGTGTCTGTGTTTGGTGCTCTAAAATCCTTAGGCACTTCTCTCATTTTTAATGGCTCCCTTCAGCCGTGGCTCAGTTGGGAGCACTTGCCTCTGAGACACAAGGTTGCAGGTTCGAATCCAACTCCAGGACTTGAACACGAAAATCCAGCTGACACTCCAGTGCAGTACTGAGGGAGTGCTGCACTGTCAGAGGTACAATCTTTCAGATGAGACATTAAAACGAGGCCCTGTCTGCCCTCTGAGGTGGATTTAAATTATCCCATTGCACTATTTTGAAGAAGAGCAGCAGAGGAGAGGTGGTGGAGGTATGTTGGGCCGAATGGTCTCCTTCTGTGCTCTAACACTTCTGTGAGTTATCCCTGGTGTTCTGGACAATATTTATCCCTCAACCAACATCACAAAAACAGATTTTCTGCTCATTATTGTTTGTTTGTTCATCATTGCTGTTTGTGGGAGCTTTCTGTACGCAAATATGATTGCACATTTCCTACATTACAACAGTGACTACACTTCAAAAAGTACTTTGTTGGCTTAAAGCACTTTGGAACTTCCGGTGCTCATGAAAGGCACTATAAAACTCCAAGTCAGTCTTTCTTTCTCAATATCCATTTCACTAAGACCCTTGTAACATATTGATCTGGGCTTGGTCTGGTGTCTCTTGCATCCTCAGCCTGTCAATGATGGCCCTATGTCAAGTTTGTTTCTACTCCCTCCCACTCCACCACCAGCGCGCCCCCTTTCCGAACCCAGTATGCTGGGGAAAGTATCAGTCTGCCCACGGACTCCCTGTGACCAGTAACAGGTGGGTTTGCAGTCCCTTCCTCACTGGATGTTCTGTCACCTCTTTTGCTCTCTCGGTGACCCGTAACTTTTCCTTTTTTTATCTGTTTAGTTTAGTTTAGAGATACAGCACTGAAACAGGCCCTTCGGCCCACCGAGTCTGTGCCGACCATCAACCACCCATTTATACTAATCCCATATTCCTACCACATCCCCACCTGTCCCTATATTCCCCTACCACCTACCTATACTAGGGGCAATTTATAATGGCCAATTTACCTATCAACCTGCAAGTCTTTTGGCTTGTGGGAGGAAACCGGAGCACCCGGAGAAAACCCACGCAGACACAGGGAGAACTTGCAAACTCCACACAGGCAGTACCCAGAATTGAACCCGGGTTGCTGGAGCTGTGAGGCTGCGGTGCTAACCACTGCGCCACTGTGCTTGCTGGGAGCATTGATGGAAGTATTTGATATCTGTAACATTGCCTATACCTACCCTCTTTCTCTTTTAGCTATGTTGGTGTCAGTGCACTGCACTTCCTGAGAGTCCTTTCTACATATTACTTAACCATATGGCATCGTCAAAAATAAGCCTAACATTAAACTTCATGGGTTTGTGCCTGTTCTTCCCAGAGTGCCTGAGTCTGAACTGCTCTCCAACCTGCTGCTACTTCCTAATATCAGGCCCAGGCCAGGTTTCCAGTCTATCTGGTAATCTAAAACCCTTGCTTCCACGTACTTCATTTCTTTAATTCCGAGTTCTTGGTCCAGGTCACCTCTCCCCTCCCCTCTTTCTTTCTCTGCTCAATCCACATGCTTCCACCTGATCTTCACCCTGATTGTTGTAATCAACCTCCTTTGACTAAATGAGATTCAGGATTATTGGAAATGCTCACTTGGCTATTTGCTGCCAGTCCCGGTCACGTTCTGGAATTATCACCACACCTATTGAGATAACAGCATCTTATAATGCCACTGAGAAAAAAAGACAACCTTTTTCGAGTTCTAGGGATTGCAGGATGGCCCTTACACTCATTTCTGGTAATCAATGATACTGGTTGTACAGAGCTGCTGAAGGTGCTTTAAACTGCTTAGATTATCTAATGTTGCCTGAAATTTCAATGCTAGTGTGTTGATAGGTATATAGGCCATACATTCCAAAGACTGGTGGATCGGATCAAACATGTCCCTTCTGCTGTTCGCAACAGGCAAGGTATGCGCCGTACCCAACCAGCCATGCTTGCAAAACTCGAAACACAGTGTCCAACATTAGATGTGATTCTGCGATTGGACAACATTTGCTAAATAATCCACAGTGTACTAAGAATTATGCTGACCATCAGTTTAAGATTGTCAGTAGGGCTCGCAGTGTGGTGCGTTTGTGCATACTGGAAGCTACATATATTAATACACAGGCCCTGTTCTTTGCAGACAAAGAATATATACAAACATTGGGCCTGTTTCAGCTAAATAAAATAAGTGACAGCCATTTGCTGGTTCATTCCTCCGGACAATGCCTTGACCAATCAGAGTCAAGCTGCCTGGTTTAAATTTCAAACAAAGCTTGGCAGTTAACTGTCAGTCACTGTAAACTGATGCATTCCCCATGGCAATGCCTCATCCAATCAGAGTTTACTTGCCAGCCAATCAGCACTCTCTTCTCATGCAGTATAAGTTGTTGTTTTCCCTTAAATTGGTTATTGTGTATTGTCCTGATGAGTGCAAGATGAAAAGCTTCGACAACATGTCTCTATTTTCAGCAGTACTCAAGTTCTGTTCTACTAAATGACTATTTGTTTAATAGGTAGCAAAAATGAAAGACCCAAGTCAGAGCAATAATACTCCAAGCATCAACAGTGACGAAGTAGTTCTAAATGGTCACTCGCATGATGACGATAATCCTTTTGCAGAGTACATGTGGATGGAAAACGAAGAAGAATTCAATAGACAGGTGAGCCCTGAAGTGGCTGTTTTGTAAACTTTTAATCCTTTGATACAGTTCAGACTTTCACATGTTGTTTTCCTGTCCTGACATTTTCATAAATGGATTGGGCCCCTCATTAGCTAAAGTCACTTTTTTCTGTTTTACCGAAGTAACATAACCTAGCTGCAGCAATTAATCTTGATTCTGTGTTAAAATTGAGGTGGGATTCTCACTCTGACTTAGTTCTGTCACATTTTGGAAATTTCATATACTCACCAGATTGGTAAACGCTAAAGTAGTTCAACAAATCAATATACACTTTTTAAAATACATGTAAATAAAGACATGGATATGGACTGTACAAGACCAGGATTTTATAATATGCTCATCTGGAATGCCCATGGAGACAACTCTCTCAGTTCCTGTTTAATCTTTTTTTGTATCGCAGCCGTCTTTAGTCTGAACATGCACTGTGTTCATCCTCCATAGTTGAAGATGATCTGGGCATAAACTAGAATTAATTATGTTTTAGGTGTGATGTGTTTGAAGTTGATTAATCAGTCCAATTTGAGCACGAACAAATCTATTACAAATTAGACACACGTATTGGTGTGGAAGAGGTGCTTGCGGCTCTGGGCTTGCGAAGCTCAAGTTTCCATTTGGCCAGTGCAGCTTTGTTTTTTTCATCGGAGGTGGTGCCTTTGCTGATGAGACTGCTGCATACAGAGCAATCCCGTGTGGGGTTCTCCCATCTCGGGCAGTGTTGCAACTTTTCAGTGAGACCTTGAGCGTGTCCTTGACATGCTTTTTCTGGCCTCCATGTATGTGAATGTTTCCCTTCAATTAGCTCACCATGGTGGAGCTTTTTTGGCAAACACTCATTCGGCATTCTGGCAATATGTCCTGCCCATCTTACCTAAGCTCTCTTCAGAGTGTGAATTCTAGGCATGTAGGTAAGGGGGAGAATCTCTGTATTAGGAATCTTGTCCTGTGATCTGATCTTGAGTAGTCTGTGCAAGCGGGTCATGTGAATGTGGTGTAGCTTGTTTGCATGCCTGGAGTAAACTGTCCACGTCTCATAAGCATACACAAGAGTAGGAAGGACAGCAGCTCTGTATACCTTCACTTTTGTTGAGAGACTAATTCCTCTTCAATCCCAGACAGTATTTCGTAGCTTGCTAAAGGCAACACGATCTTAGCCATTCTGCGTTGACTTCGTCATCCGTAAGAACTGCTCTGTGCTGCCGATGTAGGTAAATTGTCGACCGCTTCAAGCCTTCGACCATTGACTGTAATAGTTGGCTTCACATACGTCTTTTGTGGGGTAGGTTGGTACATGACTTCAGTCTTTTTGGTGCTGTTAATGAGACCGATGTTATCACATGCAGATGAGAAGTGGTCCATGCTTTGCAGACTAATGTTGATGTCACTTTTACTAACACAGAATGCTTTAGAAAGCATGGCAGAAAACCTCACGCTGAACAGGGTAGGAGCCAACACATAGCCCTGCTTTATTCCAATTATGACTGGGAAGGCATTAGAAGACTAAACTGTTCAGGACATGAGGAAGCATGTTGTCATGGAATTGCCATATCATAATGATGAATTTTTCTGGATAGCCAGATTTTGCCATGATCTTCCATAGGCCCTCACAGCTAACTGTGTTTAAGGTTTTAGTCAGATCGACAAATGTTGAGTGCAAGTTGCAGTTCAGCTCTTGGCATTTCTGCTGGAGCTGATGTGCAGCAAGCACCATGTCAACGAGACTATGACCTTTTCTAAAGCTGCATTACTCTTTTGGAGAAGGCGCTGTTCGAGATGCAGTGTCAAGCTCTTGCAAGTAAGGAACATAGGAGCAGGAGAAGGCCATTCAGCCCATCGAGCCTGCTCCGCCACTCAATTAAACCATCAACGCCACTTTCCTGCGCTATCCCCATATCCCTTGATGCCATTAGTATCCAGATATCTATCGATTTCTGTCTTGAACATGCTCAATGATTGAGCTTCCTTTGCTCTCTGGGCTAGAGAATTTCAAAGATTCACCACCCTTCTCGTTTAAATCATCTTCAGTCAGCTGGCAGGATGTCCAAATCTTCTGAGAAGTTTTGCCTCACAGTATCCATTTTGAGTCTTGAGATGTTGAGTCTTTTTGACTTTTTTCCCCTGGGGGCATCTCGGGCTGGATATAGATATTGAGCTTTGAGACAATGAGTCTGTGGTTAGTCCAACAATCTGCTCCATGCATGGCTTTGCTGACTGACATCTTGCTTGTCCTTCCTTCTGACAACGTAGTCAATTTAGATGGCAGTGAGGGTGTATCCAGGATGTCTTGTTTTGTTTTGGCAGATGGAATACAGTGTTGGTAATGAGGAGGTCATGCTCTGCACATGTCTATCGACTCAGTTTCTCCCAGTCGTTCCCTTCCAGGTCTGACGGTCTATGCCAACTCTGACGTTGAAGTCACCGAGTTTGTCTGATTTTGACATTGTAACAATCAAAGATTCTAGCTCTTCATAAAATTTATCTATCACTTTTTAAGGATTTGTCATCATAGGTGCATAAGCACTGAAAATGGTGGCATGATTTTTCCCTGTGAGGGAAAGTCACAATGTCATGAGTCAGTTGTTTGTGCCTTTTGGGAGGCTGGCTAGTTGGGGATGAGGTTGGACTTGACAGCAAACCCTACCATTGCTTCATGATGCTCTGCTATTGCGACCACTCCAAAAGAAGTTGTATCCAGCTTCAGCTTCTGCAATTTGTCCTTCATCAGTTAGACAAGTCTCATTTAATGCTGCTTTTTGGATGTTGTATTTGGCAAGTTCTCTTCCAACCAGGGCTGTTCATTTCTCTGGTCTGTCTGCTCTGGCATAGTCCATCAGCATTTGCATGTTCCACCTGCTGATGGAAACCTTTGTCGTCTTTACACGTATTCAACTGTTGTTTTGAGATCCCCGTCAGTCGCAGTAAACTGGCCAGGGTAGGTGAAGCCGTCAATGTTTAGGGCACCTTTCCTAGCCCCTTCCTCATGACCTGGAGGTAAACAGTGCGATCCTGAAGAGGGCTGTTCAGTCGCTCAGGGCTGTTGAGGTCCACCGCCGCTTCAATATGGTGCAAGATAGCCCAATGCCCTGAGCTGCCTGTGTGCAGGCTTGCGACTACAGATTCCAGTGTATCCTCACCTGCTGCTCCCCCATCGCCACAGGATTGGAAGACTGTATGCTGAATGAGTTGGTGGGTGATGTCATGATTTGCACACGAAATAGATTATAGTGAGAGAGAGTTGTGCTGCATTAACTCACTTGCTTGTCCAGGGACATCTTAATCCAGTGGCAAGACAAAGTTAAGATGGCTGGAGATGATTCTGGATGTAGCGGATAACCTTGGTACCTTGGCCTGACCACGCTCTTTGCTCTCAACCCCCTTGTGGCCGTTGAATTTGTGTTGAACTCTTCCATGCACTCCGTTGAATCAGACTTCTCATTGTAAGTATAGGCAAATCCTAAATCACCGATATGAGAGACACGTCAGCTATCC
Source organism: Heterodontus francisci (assembly GCF_036365525.1). Classification (NCBI taxonomy): domain Eukaryota; kingdom Metazoa; phylum Chordata; class Chondrichthyes; order Heterodontiformes; family Heterodontidae; genus Heterodontus; species Heterodontus francisci. The sequence goes on from NC_090382.1 coordinate 11,562,944, forward strand.
TCACCTGCTTTTACCTGCCTGTTGGGATGCTTTGCTGGGGTGTGCGTTGCATGCTAACGACTACTTGCAGTCACAGATGAGAGCTGGGCGCCGGTGAGGACCAAAGAAAGGTGAACCATTCCGAAAAGTGCAACCAGTCCCCCTTTTCAGAGGAATTACCCCTCCCAGATGCACCCTATACACCCCATCTGAACGTAAGTATTTATACAAAGCTGAAGACCGATTTCCTGCAATTATCACATTCCTCCGTAACGTCTGCAGTCTTTGACCTGGTTGACCACACCAGCCTCCTAAAGCCCCTCTCCTCTGTTGTCCAGCTGGTTGGGACTGCTGTCACCTGGTTCCATTCTTAGCTATTTAATCGTAGCCAGAGCATCTCCTACAATGGATTCTCTTCCCACTGTTGCACAGTTACCTTTGAAGTCCCCCAAGGATCTATACTTGGCCCCTTCTTGTTTCCCATCTGCAGCCTTCCATGTAGCGACATCATCCGAAACCACATAGTGCAGTTCCACGTGTATGCTGATGACACTCAGCTCTACCTCTCTCGATCCCTCCATTGTCTCTGATTTGTCATGCTATTGTCTAAAGCTAGAATTAGATGAGCAGAAATATCTTCCAATTAAACATTGGGAAGATAGAAGACATTGTCCTTTGAGCCCGTGACAAACTATGTTTCCTATTCACTGACTCCATCCCTCTCCCTAGCTACCGTTTGAGCCTGGTTCTGTTCTTATCTATCTAATCATAGCCAGGAAATCACGTCATGGCTTCGCTTGCTGCTCCCGTACTGTTACCTCTGGCGTCCCCCAAGGATCTATGCCTTGCCCCCTCCTATTTCTTCTCCACATGTTGCCCCTCAGTGACATCATCCAAAAGCATGGCGTTAGTTTTCACATGTATGCTGACAACACTCAGCTCTACCTCGCTACCACTTCCCTCCGCTCCCTCCTTCTTTGGCCTCCTTGTCTCGAGAGATAATGGGTAAGCACCTGGAGGTGGTCAGTGGTTTGTGGAGCAGTGCCTGGAGTGGCTATAAAGGCCAATTCTAGAGTGACAGACTCTTCCACAGGCGCTGCAGATAAAATTGGTTGTCGGGGCTGTTACACAGTTGGCTCTCCCCTTGCACTTCTGTCTTTTTTCCTGCCAACTGCTAAGTCTCTTTGACTCGCCACTCTTTAGCCCCGTCTTTATGGCTGTCCGCCAGCTCTGGCAATCACTGGCAACTGACTCCCACGACTTGTGGTCAATGCCATAGGACTTCATGTCGCGTTTCCCTCAACTGTCCCACTGTTATTAAACTATCAGACTGTTTATCTGACCTCCAGTACTGGATGAGCAGAAATTTCATTCAATTAAGTGTGGGGAAGGCTGAAGCCATTGTTTTCGGTCCCTGCTCCAAACCCTGTTCCCTAGCTACTGTCTCCATTCCTCTCCCTGGCTGAGATTAAGTAATCTGTGCACAACCTTAGTGTCATATTTGATCCTGAGATGAGCTTCCAACCTCATATTTGTGCCATCACTAAGACTGCCTATTTCCACCTCCGTAACATCGCCCAACTTTACCCCTTCCTCAGCTCATTTGCTGCTGAAACCTTCATTGATGCTTTGTTACCTCTAGACTTGACTATTCCAACACACTCCAGGCAAGTCTCCCACATTCTTATCTCTGTAAACTTGAGATCAAAACTCTGTTGCCTGTGTCTTAACTCCCACCAAGTCCCGTTCCCTATCTGCCCTGTGCTTGCTGACCTACATTGACTCCCGGCCAAGGATTGTGTTGATATTAAAATTCTCATCCTTGTTTCAAATTGCTCCAGTGCCTCGCCCCTCCCTATCACTGTAATCTCCTCCAGCCCCACAACCCTCAGATATCTGTGCTCCACTAATTTTGGCCTCTTGTGCATCCCTGATTTTAATCGCTCCACCATTGGTGGCTGCACATTCAGTTGTCTGGGCCCTAAGCTCTGGAATACACTCCCTACACCTGTCCAGCTCTCTACCTTGCTTTCCTCCGTTAAGACACTCTTTTAAACCTGCCTCTTTGACCAAGCTTTGGGTCATCTGACCTAATATCATCTTTTGTGGCTCGGTATCATATTTTGTTTTATAATCATCTTGTGAAGCGTCTTGAGGCAGTTTTATTACGTTAATGTTGATAATGATGAACCAGACTGTTTGCGACCTCAGCATCCTATTTAACCTTGAGCTGAACTTTGAACCTCGTATCCTCTCCATCACCATGACTATCTATTTCCACCTCTGTAACATCGCCTGATTTTGCCCCACTTCAGCTCATCTGCTGCTGAAACCCTAATTGATGCCTTTACCTCCAGACTTGAATATTCTTATGCTCTCCTGGCCAGTCTCTCATCTTCCACCCTCTGTAAACTTGAGCTCATCCAAAACTCTGCTACCCATATCCTGACTTACACAAAGGCCCATTCACCTATCACCTCGACCTTGGCTCCTGGTCCAGCAATGCCTTGATTTTTGTTTTTCATTTTTTTTTTTCTTTTTAAATTCTCATCCTTATTTTCCAATCCTTCCATAGACTTACCCCTCCTTCCTCTTTATCTCTGTAACCTCATCCAGGCATATGGCACCACTCCCCTCCCCACCCGAAAACTCTGCATTCCTTCAATTCTTGCACCTTGCACATCGCGGATTTTAATTGCTTCACCATTGGTACATACAAACATATGAATTAGGAGCAGGAGTAGGCCGCTCGGCCCCTTGAGCTTGCTCCGCCATTCAACAAGATCATGGCTGATCTGATTGTAACGTCAACTGCATATTCCCACCTACACCAAATAACCTTTCACCCCCTTGCTTATCAAGAATCTACCTTAAAAATCTCTGCCTTAAAAATATTCAAAGACTCTGCTTCCACCACCTTTTGAGGAAGAGCGTTCCAAAGTTGCACGATCCTCAGAGAAAAAATTTCTCCTCATCGCTGGCTTAAATGGGCGACCCCTTATTTTTAAACAGTGACCCCCAGTTCTAGATTCCCCCGCAAGAGGAAACATCCTTTCCACATCCACCCTGTGAAGACCCCTCAGAATATTATATGCTTCAATCAAGTGAATTGGTGGTTGTCTTTCAGCTGTCTAAGCCCGAAGCTCTGGAATTTCCTCTGAAAATCTTTCCATCTCACCACTCCTCTCCTTTAAGCTGCTGCTTAAAACCTACACTTTCTTTGACCAAACTTTGAGATGCCTATCCTAACATCCCTTCCTTTGGCTCAGTGTCACATTTTGTTTGCTGGCTCTCCTGTGAATTGCCTTGGGATGTTTTACCACATAAAAGTGCTGTATAAATGCAAGTTGTTGTTCCTGTCTGGTACCTATTGGTAATTTTGGATATTGATTTAAATGTTGTATAGGGCCTATATTTCTTGTTTGTAAACCTTGCGTCTTCTCATGCATTCATGTCAACATTTCAGCTGCTCTGTCAGGACTGTGACTGTTGTGGATAGAGCTTCTGAACGTCTCCCAATTCCATTGTCATCTTGGATTCTATTAATCAGTATTATGTGCAATTTATTATTTATTATAGAGAAAATACCAAATGCAGCTGTCTGCCAGCCACGATATGATGCACCATTTCTCACACTGCTGAAGATAACTCATTACCTTCAGTAACTAGTGGAAGGTAATTAGTCCCTTCCCAAATTTGGGGCTCCATCTGACCCCATTAATTATTGAAAGCTTAGAACAAACCCTTTTCATAAACCCCTGATGAGGCCCTGCTGATTATTTCATACTGTATTTATTATATATTAAATTTGGTATGCAGCATGCATTTCATTGTATCTGTTGCTCTGGTAAGTGACTCTGTGATAGGTATTCTCAATTGTTAAATGTGTCACATTGTGTGACACACGGATGCATGGAGACACAGTAGGGTAGTGCTCATGTTACTGGACTAGTAATCCAGAAGCTTGGACGAATGATCCGGAGACCGATAAATTCCGACTCCATCACTGTCCCTGGCTGCCCCAGTCTCCAGGCTGAACCAGACTGTTTACAAACTTGGTGTCATGTTTGACCCTGAGATGAGCTTCCAACCAAGTATTTGCCCCATCACTAAAACTGCTTATTTCTGCCCCATAACATTGCCTGATTCCACCCCTGCCTCAGCTCATCAGCTGCTGAAGCCCTTATCCATGCCTTTGTTACCTGTAAACTTGACAATGCACTCCTGTCTGGCCTCCTATGTGCGACCCTCTGTAAACTTGAGGTAAATAACTCTGCTGCCCACGTCTGTAGTAAGCCTTTGCGCTTCAGGAGCTTCGGCTCAGAGTCATTGAGCTGAAGTCCAAGCTGCAGACATTGCGATGCATCAGGGAGGGGGAAAGTTACCTGGACACTTTGTTCCAGAAGGCAGTCACATCCCTTAGGATAGGGTCATCTGATTTGGTCAGGGACAGGAGGGTGTGACTGCAAGTCAGGCAGGTTAAGGGATCTTAAGGTGGGAGTGGAGGATACTCGGCCCTTAAAATTGAGCAACAAGTTCGAGGTTCTTGCAACTTGTATGGACAAGAGCGAAGGCTGTAGTGTGGATGAGTAGACTGACCATGGTACAGGAAGCCATTCAAATCTGGGGTGTTAAAAGGAAGGTAGTGGTATTAGGGGACAGTATAGTCAGGGGGATAGACACTGTTCTCTGCAGCTGAGAGCAAGAGTCCAGAAGACTGTGTTACCTGCCTGGTGCCAGGGTTCGTGACATCTGCTCAGGGCTGGAGAGGAACTTAGTGGGAGGGGGTGGATCCAGTTGTCGTGGTTCAAGTAGGTACCAACGACATAGATAGGACTAGGAAAGAGGTTCTGCATATGGAGTATGAGGAGCTAAGTGCTAAATTAAAAAGCAGAACCTCAAAGGTAATCTCTGGATTACCTGAGCCACGTGCAAATTGGCGTAGGGTAAATAGGATGTGTAGCTCAAGGACTGGTGCTGGAGAAGTGGGTTTCGGTTTGTGGGGCACTGGCACCAGTACTGGGGAAAGTGGGGGCTGTACCTTTGGGACAGATTTCACCTGAACCGTGCTGGGACCAGTGTTCTAGGGAAGTAGAAAGGGCTTTAAATTAAATAGAGGGGGGAAGGGATCATGTAGGGGAAGATTGAGTAAATTAAAGGGAAATGACAAGGCAATAGATCAAGATGGCAATAAATATAATGATCAGAGTATGGCAGGAAGGGACAGTGATTGCAAACTTAAGAGCATGCCAGCAGATGGGACCAGAGTTTACAAAAACAGTAAAAAAAAAAAATCCTCAATTACAGACTCTGCATCTGAATGTGCACAGCATTCGCAATAAAATAGATTAATTATCAATCAAATAGAAATTTATATATATGACTTGATAGCCATTACAGAGACGTGGCTGCAAGGAAACCAAAGCTGGGACCTGAATATCCAAGGGTACGTGACATAGAAACATAGAAAATAGGAGCAGGAGTAGGCCATTCGGCCCTTTGAGCCTGCTTCGCCATTCATTATGATCATGGCTGATCATCCAACTCAGTAGTCTGTTCCCGCTTTCCCCCATATCCTTTGATCCCTTTCGCCCCAAGAGCCATCTCTTAACTCCTTCTTGAAAACATACAATGTTGTGGCCTCAACTGCTTTCTGTGGTAGCGAATTCCACAGGCTCACCACTCTCTGGGTGACATTCAGGAAGGACAGGAAGCTGGGAAAAGGTGGTGGGGTATCTCTGTTAATTAAAGAGGACATTAATACTGCAGTGAGAGATGACCTTATTTCTAAAGATTTTGACGTAGAATCAGTTTGGGTGGAACTAAGAAACAGCAAGGGGCCGAAAACATTGGTGGGAGTTGTTTATAGGCCACCAAACAGCAGTGCTAATGTAAATCACAGTATAAATCAGGAAATTAGAGGTGCATGTAATAAGGGTAATTCAATCTACATTTGACTGGGTAAACTTTATTCGTACTAATGTTGTAAAAGACAAATTCTTGGAATGTATGCAGGATTGTTATCTAGAGTAGTATGTTGAGGAACCAACTAGGGAATGGGCTATTTTAGATTTAGTTTTATGCAATGAAAAACAGATAATTAATCTTGTAAAGGAACCTTTAGGAAGAGTGACCATAATATGATGGAATTTGACATTAAGTTTGAAAGTGATGTAGTTCAATCAGAAACTAGGGTCTTACCTTCATAGTTTCCTTTACTTAGATTTATGAGGGGGCAAATTGGCTATGGTAGATTGGAAAACTGCGTTAAAATGTATAATGGTACATAGGCAATGGCTAACATTTAAAGAACTAATACATAGTTTACAACAAAAATACATTCCTTGAATGCACAAAAACCTAGTAACGAAAGTGGTTCCAACCGTGACTCAAGAAAGAAATCAAGGATTATATGAGAGCAAAGGAAGAGGCGTAAAAGTTGCCAAAAAATGGTAAGCAAAGGAGGACCAAGAAAAAATAAAGAAAGGGAAAATAGAATGAGAGTAAACTATTGAGAAACATGAAAACGGACTGTTAAAGTTTCTATAGCTGTGTAAAAAGAAAAAGATTAGCAAAGACAAATGCGGGTCCTTTACAAGTGGAGTCAGGAGAATTTATAGTGGCGAGTAGGGAAATGGCAGAGAAACTAAGCAAATACTTTGTGGTCTGTCTTCACAGAGGAAAATGCTAAAAACCTTCCAGAAATAATGGAGAATCAAGGTACTTGTGTAAACGAGGAACTGCAAGATATTGACATTAGTAAAAAAAAAGTATTAGAGGAAATAATGGGACTGACTGGAGTGTGTAAAGGATGGTTTTCTAGAACAGTATGTTGCAGAGAACAGGCTATTTTAGATCTAGTTTTATGTAATGAGAAAGGGCAAATTAATAATCTTGTTGTAAAAGAGCCTTTAGGGGTGAGTGACCAAAATATGATAGAATTTTACATTATGTTTGAAATTGAGGTAGTTCAATCTGAAGCCAGGGTGTTAATTTTGAACAAAGGAAATTATGAAGGTATGAGGGGCAAATTGGCTGAGGTGGATTGGGAAAATACATTAAGAGATATGACAGTACATAGGCAATGGATAGTCTTTAAAGAAATATTGCGTAGTTTACAGCAACTATACATTCCTTCAAGGCACAAAAACCCCAAAAGTAAGGCAGTCAACCGTGGATAATAAAGGAAGTTAAGGATTGTATAAGATTAAAAGAAAAGGCCTGTAAAGTTGCCAGAAATATTAGTAAACCTGAGGATTGGGAGGATTTTAGAATATAGCAAAGGAGGATGAAGAAACTGATAAAGAAAGGGAGAATAGAATATGAATGTAAGCTAGCAAAAAATATTAAAATGGACTGTAAAAGCTTCTACAGGTATGTAAAAAGGAAATGTTTGGCTCAGACAGATGTGGGTGCATTACAGGCAGAGTCAGGAGAATTTATAATGGGGAATAGAGAAATGGCAGAGAAGCTAAATGATTACTTTGTGCCTGTCTTCACTGAGGAAGATAAAAGAAATCTTCCAGAATTAGAAATCCAAGGGATTAGGGAGAATGAGGAATTGACGGAAATTAATATTAGTAAGAAGGTTGTATTGGAGAAATTAATGGGGCTGAAGGTTGATAAGTCCCCAGGACCTGATATTCTACATCCTAGTGTGTTGAAAGAGGTAGCTGTGGAGATAATGAATGCATTGGGGATCATCTTCCAAAATTCTATAGATTCTGGAGCGGTTCCTGCAGATTGGAAGGTCGCAAATGTCACCCCATTATTTAAGAAGGGAGGGAGAGAGAAAACGGGGAATTACAGATCTGTTAGTCTTGCATCAGTCGTTGGGAAAATGCTAGCATCTATTCTAAACATGTGATAAATGGGCACTTGGATAATAATGATCTGATTGGGCATAGTCAACATGGATTTATGAACGGGAAATCATGTTTGACGAACCTGTTGGAGTTTTTTGAGGATGTTACTAACAGAAATGATAAAGGGGAGTCGGTGGACGTAGTATACTTGGATTTTCAGAAGGCTTTTGATAAAGTCCCCCACAGGAGGTTGGTAAGCAAAATCAAAGCACATGGGATAGGAGGTAATATACTGGCATGGATTAAGGATTGGCTAACAGGCAGAAAGCAGAGAGTAGGAATAAACAGGTTATCCTCGCGTTTGGCACGCTGTGGCTAGTGGGGTGTCACAGGGATCAGTGTTTGGGCCCCAGCTGTTCACAATATATAGCAATGATTTGGATGTGGGGACTAAATGTATGTCCGAGTTTGCAGATGACACAAAGCTAGGTGGGAATGTGTGTTGTGAAACATAGAAAATAGGAGCAGGAGTAGGCCATTCGGCACTTCGAGCCTCCTCCACCATTCATTATGATCATGGCTGATCATCCAACTCAGTAACCTGTTCCTGCTTTTGCCCCATACTCTTTGATCCCTTTAGACCCAAGAGCTATATCTAACTCCTTCTTGAAAACATACAATGTTTTGGCCTCAACTGCTTTCTGTGGTAGAAAATTCCACAGGCTCACCACTCTCTGGGTGAAGAAATTTCTCCTCATCTCAGTCCTGAAAGGTTTACCCCGTATCCTTAGATTATGACCCCTGGTTCTGGACTCCCCCACCATCGGGAACATCCTTCCTGCATCTATCCTGTCAAGTCCTATTAGAATATTATAGGTTTCTATGAGATCCCCCCACGCTCTTCTGAACTCCAGCGAATATAACCCTAACTGACTCGATCTCTCCTCATACATCAGTCCCACCATCCCAGGAATCAATCTGGTAAACCTTCGCTGCACTCCCTCTATAGCAAGAACATCCTTCCTCAGATAAGGAGACCAAAACTGCACACAGTATTCCAGGTGTGGCCTCACCAAGGCCCTGTATAATTGCAGCAAGACATTCCTGCTTGTGTACTCGAATCCTCCCGCTATGAAGGCCAACATACCATTTGCCTTTTTTACCGCCTGTTGGACCATGTTTACCTTCAGCAACTGGTGTACGAGAACACCCAGGTCTCGCTGTATATTCCCCTCTCTGTTTATAGCCATTCAGATGATAATCTGCCTTTCTGTTTTTGCTACCAAAGTGGATAACCTCACATTTATCCACATTATATTGCATCTGCCATGCATTTGCCCACTCACTCAACTTGTCCAAATCACCCTGGAGCCTCTCTGCATCCTCCTCACAACTCACCCTGCCACCCAGTTTTGTGTCATCTGCAAATTTGGAGATATTACATTTAGTTCCCTCATCTAAATCATTAATATATATTGTGAATAGCTGGGGTCCTAGCACCGATCCCTGCGGTACCCCACTAGTCACTGCCTGCCATTCGGGAAAAGACCCATTTATCCCTACTCTTTGTTTCCTGTCTGCCAACCAATTTTCTATCCATTGCAATACACTATCCCCAATCCCATACTGTTTAATTTTACACGCTAATCTCTTATGTGGGACTTGGTCGAAAACCTTCTGAAAATCCAAATAAACCACATCCACTGCTCCCCCGCATCGACTCTATTAGTTACATCCTCGAAGAATTCTAGTAGATTTGTCAAGCATGATTTCCCTTTCGTAAATCCATGCCGACTCTGTCCGATTCTACCACTGTTCTCTTAGTGCTCTTGCTATAAAATCTTTGATAATGGATAATTTTCCCCACTACCGACGTCAGGCTGACTGGTCTATAATTCCCTGCTTTCTCTCTACCTCCCTTTTTAAATGGTGGGTTACATTAGCTACCCTCCAATCTGTAGGAACTGTTCCAGAGTCTATAGAATCTTGTAAGATGACCATCAATGCAACCACTATTTCTAGGGCCACTTCCTTAAGTACTCTGGGATGCATACCATCAGGCCCTGGGGATCTATCGGCCTTCAATCCCATCAATTTCCCCAACACCATTTCTCGACTAATACTGATTTCCTTCAGATCCTCTCTCTCACTAAGCCCTGTGTTCCCCAACATTTCTGGTATGATATTTGTGTCCTCCTTTGTGAAGGCCGAACCAAAGTATGCATTTAGTTGGTCAGCCATTTCTTTGTTCCCCATAATAATTTCCCCTGTTTCTGATTGTAAGGGACCTACATTTGTCTTCACCGATCTTTTTCTCTTCTCATACCTATAGAAACTTTTACAGTCAGTTTTTATGTACCCCGCAAGCTTGCTCTCGTACTCTATTTTCCCCTTCTTAATCAATCCCTTGGTCCTCCTTTGCTGAATTCTAAACTGCTTCCAATCCTCAGGTCTGTTGCTTTTTCTGGCGAATTTAGATACCTCTTCCTTGGATATAATGCTATCTCTAATTTCCCTTGTAAGCCATGGTTTGGCTACCTTTCCCATTTTACTTTTGCGCCAGACAGGAATAAACAATTGTTGCAGTTCATCCATGCGCTCTTTGAATGTTTGCCATTGCCTATCCACTGTCATCCCTTTAAGTAACGTTTCCCAATCCATCATAGCCAACTCGTGCCTCATACCTTCGTTGTTTCCTTTACTAAGATTCAGGACCCTAGTCTCAGAATCAGCTATGTCGCTCTCCATTTTGATGAAGAATTCTATCATATTATGGTCGCTCATCCCCAAGGGGTCTCGCACCACTAGATTGTCGATTATTCCTCTCTCATGACACAATACCCAGTCTAGGATGGCCTGTTCTCTAGTTGGTTCCTCAACGTATTGGTCCAGAAAACCATCTGGTATACACTCCAAGCATTCCTCCTCTACGGTGTCGTGACTAATTTGATTTGCCCAAAATATATGCAGATTAAAATCACCCATAATTACAGATGTTCCTTTATCGCATGCATCTCTAATTTCCTGTTTAATGCCATTCCCAACATCAGCACTACAATTTGGGGATCTATATACAATCCCCACTAACGTTTTTTGCCCCTGTGTTTTTCGGCTCTACCCATACAGATTCCACATCATCAGAGCTAATATCTTTCCTCACTTTTGCATAATTGCCTTTTTAACCAGTGATGAAACTCCACCACCTTTTGCTTTTTATCTGTCCTTCCTAAATACGGAATACCCCTGGATGTTCATTTCCCATCCCTGATCACCTTACAGCCATGTCTCAGTAATCCCAACTATATCCTACTGTTTACATCTATTTGCATGATTAATTCATCCACTTTATTGCAAATGCTCTGCGCATTAAGGCACAAAGCTTTAAGGCTTGTCTTTTTGACATTACTTGTCCCCTTCCCACTATTTTTCACTGTGGCCCTGTTTGATTCTGGCCCTTGATTTCTCTGCCTATCACCTTTTGTTCTTGTCTTTGATTCTCCCCTCCTGACCCCTTGCAAAGGTTCCCATCCCCCTGCCATTTTAGTTTAAACCCTCCCCAACCACTCTAGGAAATACTCCCCCTAGGACATCAGTCCCAGTCCTGCCCAGGTGTAACCAGTCCAGTTTGTACTGGTCCCACCTTCCCCCAGAGGAAGATGCAAAGCGGCGTCTAGGGGATTTGGACAGAATTAGTGAGTAGGCAAGAACATGGCAGATGGAATGTAATGTGGAAAAATGTGAGGTTATCCACTTTGGTAGGAGGAACAGATGCGCAGAGTATTTCTTAAATGGTAAGAGATTAGAAAGTGCAGATGTACGAGGAGCCTGGGTGTCCTTGTCAATAAGTCACTGAAAGCTAACATGCAGGTGCAGCAAGCAATTAAGAAGGCTAATGGTATGTGAGCCTTTATCGCAAGAGGATTTGAGTACAGGAGTAGTTAAGTCTTGCTTCAATCGTATAGAATCTTGGTTACACTACACTTGGAGTACTGTGTGCAGTTTTGATCCTCTTACCTTAGGAAGGATATTATTGCCATAGAGGGAGTGCAATGAAGATTCACCAAATTAAAAGCAAAATACTGCAGATGCTGAAAATCTGAAATAAAAACAAGAAATGCTGGAAATACTCAGCAGGTCTGGCAGGATCTGTGGAGAGAGAAGCAGAGTTAATGCTTCAGGTCAGTGACCCTTCATCAAAGAACAGTAGAGCACAGGAACAGGCCATTCGGAACTGGCAAATGTTAGAAATGTAATAGGTTTTAAGCAAATTAAGCGGGCGTGGAGCAAGAGATAACAAAAGGCGTGGTGTTGATAGACAGTGAGTCACAGAGAATAACTGACCAGAAGGTCATGGAGCAAAGGCAAACGGTATGTTAATAGTGTGCTGAAAGACAAAACGTTAGTGCAGAGAGGGTGTTAATAGACAGAAAAATGAACAGCCCTGGCCCAAAGCACAAACATGAAAAGAAAAATAGGTAGGCACATGGTTAAAAAAATGAATGATGAAACAAACTAAACTAAAATAAACAAATAAAAAAAAAACTAAAAAGAAAAAGAGGGAGGCCTCTCATGCTCTGAAATTATTTAACTCAACGTTCAGTCCGGCAGGCTGTAGCATGCCTAATCGGTAAATGAGATGCTGTTTCTCGAGCTTGTGTTGATGTTCACTGGAACACTGCAGCAAGCCTAGGACAGATATGTGGGTATGAAAGCAGGGGGATGTGTTGAAATGGCAAGCAACTGCAAGCTCGGAGTCATGCTTTCGGACTGAGCGGAGATGCTCCGCAAAGCGGTCACCCCAGCTGCATTTGGTCTCCCCAATGACCACATTGTCAGCAGCGAATACAGTATACTACATTGCAAGACAGAACAAAGAACAGTGCAGCACAGGAACAGGCCATTCGGCCCTCCAAGCCTGCGCCGATCTTGATGCCTGCCTAAACTAACACCTTCTGCACTTCCGGGGCCCATATCCCTCTATTCCCTTCCTATTCATATATTTGTTAGGATGTCTCTTAAACGTCGCTATCGTATCTGCTTCCACCACCTGCCCCGGCAGCAAGTTCCAGGCACTCACCACCCTGTGTAAAAAAAAAAAAAATTGCCTCGCACATCCCCTCTAAACTTTGCCCCTCGCACCTTAAACCTATGTCCCCTAGTAACTGATTCTTACACCCTGGGAAAAAGCTTCTGACTATCCACTCTGTCCATGCCGCTCATAACTTTGTAAAACTCTATCATGTCGCCCCTCCACCTCCATCGTTCCAGTGAAAACAATCTGAGTTTTTCCAACCTCTCCTTATAGCTAATGCCCTCCAGACCAGGCAACATCCTGGTAAACCTCCTCTGTACCCTCTCCAAAGCCTCCATGTCCTTCTGGTAGTGTGGCGACCAGAATTGCACGCAATATTCTAAGTGTGGCCTAACTAAGGTTCTGTACAGCTGCAACATGACTTGCCAATTTTTATACTCTATGCCCCGACCGATGAAGGCAAGCATGCCGTATGCCTTCTTGACTCCCTTATCCACCTGCGTTGCCACTTTCAGTGACCTGTGGACCTGTACGCCCAGATCTCTCTGCCTGTCCATGCTCCGAAGGGTTCTGCCATTTACTGTATACCTCCCACCTGCATTAGACCTTCCAAAATGCATTACCTCACGTTTGTCCGGATTAAACTCCATCTGCCATTTCTCCGCCCAAGTCTCCAACCGATCTATATCCTGCTGTATCCTCTGACAATCCTCATCATTATCCGCAACTCCACCAACCTTTGTGTCGTCCGCAAACTTACTAATCAGACCAGCTACATTTTCCTCCAAATTATTTATATATACTACGAACAGCAAAGGTCCCAGCACTGATCCCTGCGGAACACCACTAGTCACATCCCTCCATTCAGAAAAACACCCATCCACTGTTACCCTCTGTCTTCTGTGACTGAGCCAGTTCTGTATCCATCTTGCCAGCTCACCTCTGATCCCATGTGACTTCACCTTTTGCACCAGTCTGCCATGCGGGATCTTGTCAAAGGTTTTACTAAAGTCCATATAGACAACATCCACTGCCCTTCCCTCATCAATCATCTTCGTCACTTCCTCGAAAAACTCAAATCAAATTAGTAAGACACGACCTCCCCTTCAAAAAACCATGCTGTCTCTCGCTAATAAGTTTGTTTGTTTCCAAATGGGAGTAAATCCTGTCCCGAAGAATCCTCTCTAATAGTTTCCCTACCAGTGACATAAGGCTCACCGGCCTATAATTTCCTGGATTATCCTTCCCACCCTTCTTAAACAAAGGAACAACATTGGCTATTCTCCAGTCCTCTGGGACCTCACCTGTAGCCAATGAGGATGCAAAGATTTCTGTCAAGGCCCCAGCAATTTCTTCCCTTGCCTCCCTCAGTATTCTAGGGTAGATCCCATCAGGCCCTGGGGACTTATCTACCTTAATGCTTTGCAAGACACCCAATAACTCCTCCTTTTTGATAATGAGATGACTGAGACTATCTACACTCCCTTCCCCAGGCTCATCATCCACCAAGTCCTTCTCCTTGGTGAATATTGATGCAAAGTACTCATTTAGCACCTCACCCATTTCCTCTGGCTCCACGCATAGATTCCCATCTCTGTCCTTGAGTGGGCCAACCCTTTCCCTGGTTACCCTCTTGCTCTTTATATATGTATAAAAAGCCTTGGGATTTTCCTTAATCCTGTTTGCCAATGACTTTTCATGACCCCTTTTAGCCCTCCTAACTCCTTGCTTAAGTTCCTTCCTACTTTCTTTATATTCCTCAAGTGCTTCATCTGTTCCTAGCCTTCCAGCCCTTACAAATGCTTCCTTTTTCTTTTTGACTAGGCTCACAATATCACTTGTTATCGAAGCTTCCCGAAACTTGCCAAACTTGTCTTTCTTCCTCACAGGAACATGCTGGTCCTGGATTCTAATCAGCTGACGTTTGAAAGACTCCCACATGTCAGATGTTGATTTACCCTCAAACAGCCGCCTCCAATCTAAATTCTTCAGTTCCTGCCTAATATTGTTATAATTAGCCTTCCCCCAGTTTAGCACCTTCACCCGAGGACTACTCTTATCCTTATCCACAAGTACCTTAAAACTTATGGAATTATGGTCACTGTTCCCGAAATGCTCCCCCACTGAAACTTCGACCACCTGGCCGGGCTCATTCCCCAATACCAGGTCCAGAATGGCCCCATTCCTAGTTGGACTAGATGTTTCATACTGTTTCAAGAAGCCCTCCTGGATGCTCCTCACAA
Source organism: Heterodontus francisci (assembly GCF_036365525.1). NCBI lineage: Eukaryota > Metazoa > Chordata > Chondrichthyes > Heterodontiformes > Heterodontidae > Heterodontus > Heterodontus francisci. The sequence continues at coordinate 11,578,003 of NC_090382.1, forward strand.
ATTCTGCCCCATCCAAGCCCCTAGCACTAAGTGAGTCCCAGTCAATATAGGGGAAGTTAAAATCACCCACCACTACAACCCTGTTACCTTTACATCTTTCCAAAATCTGTCTACATATCTGCTCCTCTACCTCCCACTGGCTGTTGGGAGGCCTGTAGTAAACCCCCAACATCGTGACTGCACCCTTCCTATTCCTGAGCTCCACCCATATTGCCTCGCTGCATGATCTCTCTGAGGTGTCCTCCCGCAGTACAGCTGTGATATTCTCCTTAACCAGTAATGCAACTCCCCCACCCCTTTTACATCCCCCTCTATCCCGCCTGAAGTTTCTAAAGCCTGGAACATTTAGCTGCCAATTCTGCCCTTCCCTCAACCAAGTCTCTGTAATAGCAACAAGACGTACAAGTAAATCGCTGCTTCACCTGAAAGGAGTGTTTAGGGCCTTGGATAGTGAGGAGAGAGGAGATAAAAGGGCAGGTGTTACACTTCCTGCCATTGCATGGGAAGGTGCCGTGGGAAGGGGATGAGGTGTTGGGGGTAATGGAGGAATGTGGCGGAGGGACCGATCCCTTTGGAATGCTGACGGGAGGGGAGGGAAAAATATGTTTGGTAATGGCATCATGCTGCGCGTTGTGGAAATGGCGGAGGATGATCCTTTGGATGTTTCGGCTGGTGGGGGTGGGTGGATAGTGAGGACAAGGGGAACCCTGTCGCGGTTCTGGGAGGAAGGGGGAGGGGTGAGGGTAGAGGTGCGGGAAATGGGCTGGACACAGTCAAGGGCCCTGTCAACAACAGTGTGGAGGGAGTGGGGGGGGGGGTTGCATCCTCGATTGAGCAAAAAGGAAGTTATATCAGAAGCGCTGACGTGGAAGGTGGCATCATTAGAGCAGATGCGTCAGAGACTGAGAAACTGGAAGAATGGAATGGAGTCTTTACAGGAGGTAGGGTGTGAAGAAGTGTAGTCGAGGTAGCTGTGGCAGTCGGTGGGCTTATAATGAATATTAATAGACAGCCTATCCCCAGAACTGGAGACAGGAAAGTCGTAGAAGGGAAGTGTCGGAGATGGACCATGTAAAGGTGAGAGAAGGGTGGAAATTGGAAGCAAAGTTGATAAAGTTTTCCAGTTCGGGGCAGGAACAGGCAACAGCACCGATACACTCATCAATGTACCGGGAAAGGGGTTGGGGGAGGGGCCTGAGTAGGACTGGAACAAGGAATGTTCGACCTATTCCACAAAAAAATAGGCATAACTAGGACCAATGTGGGTACCCATGGCAACACCTTTTGCTTAAAGGAAGTGAGTGGAGTTGAAGGAGAAGTTGTTCAATGTAAGAACAAGTTCAGCCAGGTGGAGGAGGGTGGTGGTGGATGGGGACAGGTTTAGCCTCTGTTCAAGGAAGAAGCGGAGAGCCCTCAAACTGTCCTGGTGGGGGATGGAGGTGTAGAGAGATTGGACGTCCATAGTGAAGAGGAGGCGGTTCGGGCCAGGAGACTGAAAATTGTCAAAATGATGTAGGGCGTCAGAAGAGTTACGGATGGAGGTGGGAAGAGACTGGACCAGGGGAGAAAAGATAGAGTCAAGATAGGAAGAAATAAGTTCAGTGGGGCAGGAACAGGCTGAAACGATGTGTCTGCCAGGACAGTCCTGTTTGTGGATTTTAGGAAGGAAGTAGAAGCAGGTTCACCAGACTTGTTCCCGGGATGGCGGGACTGTCCCATGAGGGGAAATTGGGCCTGTATTCTCTCGAGTTTCAAAGAATGAGAGGTGATCTCATTGAAACCTACAAAATACTGTAAGGGATAGACAGGGTACATACAAACATATGAATTAGGAGCAGGAGCAGGCCACTTGACCCTTCGAGCCTGCTCCGCCATTCAGTAAGTTCATGACTGAACTGATTACTCCACATTTCCACCTACCCCTGATAACCTTCCACCCCCTTGCTTGTCAAGAATCTCTCTACCTCTGCCGTAAAAATATTCAAAGACTCTCCTTCCACCGCCTTTTGAGTAAGAGAATTCCAAAGACTCACGACCCTCTGATAGAAAAAATTTCTCCTCATCTCTGTCTTAACTGGGCGGCCCCTTATTTTTAAACACTGACTCCGAGTTCTAGATTCTCCCACAAGGGGATCCTTTTCACATCCACCCTGTCAAGACCCCTCAAGATCTTATCTGTTTCAATCAAGTCACCTCTAAATTCCAGCAGATACAAGCCTAGCCGTTTTAGTTTTAGTTTTAGAGATACAGCACTGAAACAGGCCCTTCGGCCCACCGAGTCTGTGCCGACCATCAGCCACCCATTTATACTAATCCTACACTAATTCCATATTCCTACCACATCCCCACCTGTCCCTACATTTCCCTACCACCTACCTATACTAGGGGCAATTTATAATGGCCAATTTACCTATCAACCTGCAAGTCTTTGGCATGTGGGAGGAAACCGGAGCACCCGGAGGAAACCCACGCAGACACAGGGAGAACTTGCAAACTCCACACGGGCAGTACCCAGAATTGAACCCGGGTCGCTGGAGCTGTGAGGCTGCAGTGCTAACCACTGTGCCGCCCCCAAGCCTGTCCAACTTTTCCTCAAGACAGCCCGCCCATTTCAGGTATTCATCTAGTAAATCTTCTCTGTCCTGCCTCCTATGCATTTACATCCTTCCTTAAATAAGGCGGCGCAGTGGTTAGCACTGCAGCCTCACAGCTCCAGCGACCCGGGTTCAGTTCTGGGTACTGCCTGTGCGGAGTTTGCAAGTTCTCCCTGTGACCATGTGGGTTTCCTGCCGGATGCTCCGGTTTCCTCCCACAGCCAAAGACTTGCAGGTTGATAGGTAAATTGGCCATTGTAAATTGCCCCTAGTGTAGGTAGGTGGTAGGAGAATGGTGGGGATGTGGTAGGGAATATGGGGTTAATGTAGGATTAGTATAAGTGGGTGGTTGTTTGTCGGCACAGACTCGGTGGGCCGAAGGGCCTGTTTCAGTGCTGTATCTATAAATAAATAAAATTAAAAAGTACGTACACAGTACTCCAGATGTGGTCTCGCCAGTGCAGCTAAGATATTTCTCCTGGTTGGGGCGTCTCAAACCAGGAAACGCAATTTCAAAATAAGGGGGAAGCCACGTAGGACAGAGATGAGAATTTTCTTTACTCAGAGGATTGTGAATCTTTGGAATTCTCTACCCCAGAGGGCTGTGGAAGCTCAGTCATTGAGTATGTTTGAAGCAGAGATTGACCGATTTCTAAATACAAATGACCGAAGGGAATATGAGGATAGTGTGGGGAAAAGGCATTGAAGTGGATGATCAGCCATGATCATATTGAATGGCGGGGCAGCCTCGATGGGCTGAATGGCCTACTCCTGCTCCTAGGTTCCTATTAAAGTAGATAAATCACCTGGACCTGATGATCTACATCCCAGAGTGTTGAAAGAGGTGGCTATAGAGATAGTAGATGAATTGGTGGGCATCATTCAAAATTCTATAGACTCTGGAATGGTTCCTGCAGATTGGAAGGTGGCAAATGCAACCCCACTATTTAAGAAATAAGGGAGAGAGAAAACAGGGAACTACAGACCTGTTAGCCTAACATCAGTTATTGGGAAAATGCTAGAATCGATAATGAAGACTGTGATAACAATACAGTTAGAAAATAATAGTAGGAGTCAACATGGATTTGTGAAAGGGAAATCATGTTTGAAGATGCAACTAGCGGAATAGATTAGGGGGAACTGGTGGATGTCTGTTTTGATTTTTTGAAAGCTTTTGGTTAGGTCTCACACGAGGTTGGTAAACAAAGTTTGAACACATGGGATTGGGCGGAATATACTAGCATGGATTGAGATCTGGTTAACGGACAGAAAGCAGAGAGCAGAAATGGATGTGTCATTTTGGATTGGCAGGCTGTGACTCGTGGGGTACCGCAAGGATCAGTGCTTGGGCCCCAGCTATTCTCAATCTATATCAATGATTTGGATGTGGGGATTAAATGTAGTATTTCCAAGTTTGCAGATGACACAAAACTAGGTAGAAGTGTGAGTTGTGAGGAGGATGCAAAGATGCTTCAAGGGGATTTGGAGAGGCTAAGTGAGTGGGCAAAAATTTGGCAGATGGAATACATTGTGGAGAGATGTGAGGTGATCCACTTTGATAGGAAAAACAAAAATACAAATTATTTCTTAAATGGTGAGAGGCTGAGAAGTGTTGAATTTCAAAGGAACTTTGGTGACCTTGTTCATGAGCTACTGAAAGCTAATTGTAGGTACAACAAACAGTTAAGAAGGGAAATAGTCTGTTGGCCTCCATTACAGGAGAATTTCAGTCTTGGAGTAAAAATGCCTTGCTGCAATTATGTAGAGCCTCAGCGAGACTGCACCTGAAGTATTGTGTGCAGTTTTGATCTCCTTACCTAAGGAAAGATATACTTGCCATAGAGGGAGTGCGACGAAGGTTCACCAAACTAATTCCTGGGATGGAGGGGTTGTCCTATGAGGAAAGATTAAATAGACTGGGCCTTTATTTTCTAGAGTTTAGAAGAATGAGAGGTGATCTCATTCAAACATAGAAAATTCTTACAGGACTCGACAAGGTAGATGCAGGAAGGATGTTTCCCCTGGCTGGGGAGTCCAGAACCAGGGGGACAGTCTCAGAATAAGGGACAGGCCATTTAGGACAGAGGTAAGGAGGAATTTGTTCGCTCAGAGGGTGGTGAATCTTTGGAATTCTGTTCCTCTGAGGGCTGTGGAGGCTCAGTCGTTGAGTATGTTCAAGACTGAGATCGATAAGTTTCTACATTTTTTTAAAAATCAAATGTTCTGGGTATAGTGTAGGAAAATGGTGTTGAAGTAGATGATCAGCCATGATCTCATTGAATGGCGGAGCAGGCTTGAAGGGCTGAATGGTCTACTGCTGCTCCTATTTCTTGTGTTCTAACTCGCACCAAGTCCTATTCACCTATCACCCCTGTTCTCGGTGACCTACATCGGCTCCTGATTGGGCAACATCTCAATTTTAAAGTTCTCATTCTTGTTTTCAGATGTCTCCATGGCCTCGCCCCCTCCCTATCTCTGTAATCTCCTCCAGCCCCACAACTCTCCAAGATTTCTGCACTCCTCTAATTCTGGCCTCTTGAGCATCCCCGTTTTAATTGCTCCACCATTGGTGGCCATGCCATCAGGTGCCAAAGCCCAAACTCTGGAATTCCCTCCCTACACCTCTGACTCTCTATCTCTCTTCCCTCCTTTAAGACGCTCCTTAAAACCTACTTAGAGTCATAGAGTTATACAACACAGAAACAGGCCCTTCGGCCCATCGTGTCCACGCCGGCCATCAAGCCAATCTATTCTAATCCCATTTTCCAGCACTTGGCTTGTAGCTTTATATGCTGTAGTGTTTCAAGTGCTCATCTAAATACTACTTAAATGATGTGAGGGTTCCTGCCTCTACCACCCCGTCAGGCAGTGTGTTCCAGATTCAACCACCCTCTGGGTGAAAAAACTTTTCCTCAAATCCCCTCTAAACCTCCTGCCCCTTGCCTTAAATCTGTTCCCCCTAGTTATTGACACCTCCGCTAAGGGAAAAAGTTTCTTCCTATCTACCCTATCTTTGCCCCCTCATAATTTTGTATACCTCAATCGGGTCCCCCCTCAGCCTTCTCTGCTCTAAGGAAAACAACCCTAGCCTATCCAGTCACTCATAGCTGAAATGCTGCAGTCTAGGCTGGTGAATCTCCTCTGCACTGGAGAGGGTACAATCACATCCTTCCTATAGTGCGGTGACCAGAACTGTACACCGTACTCTAGCTGTGGCGTAACTAGTGTTTTATACAGCTCCGTCATAACTTCCATGCTCTTATATTCTATACCTCAGTTAATAAAGGCAAGTACCCCATATGCCTTCCTAACCACCTTATCTACCTGTGCTGCAGCCTTCAGTCATCTATGGACAAGTACACCAAGGTCCCTCTGACCATCTATGTCCCAGGGTCCCATCGTCCATTGTATATTCCCTTGCCTTGTTAGTCCTCCCAAAATGCATCACCTCATACTTCTCAGGATTAAGTTCCATTTGCCACTGCTCTGCCCATCTTACCAGCCCATCTATATCATCCTGTAACTTCTTTCGTCAAGCTTTAGGCCATCTGCCCTAATATCTCCTTATGTGGCCTGGTGTCAAATTTTGCTTTATAATGCTCTCTAGAAGTTGCTTGAGATGTTTTATTACATTAAAGATGCAATGTAAATACAAAAGTTGTTGTTTTTGAGACAGGTGTTCAATTCCCAAAATGGCAGTTGGGGAATTTAAATTCAGTTAATTAAATAAATCTGGAATAAAAATCTAGTATTAGTAATGGTGGCCATAAAACTACTGAAGTATTGTAAAAAAAAAACCATCTAGTTTTCACTAATGCCCTTTAGGGAAGGGAATCTGCTGTCCTTACCCAGTCTGGCCCACATGTGACTCCAAACCCACAGCAATGTGGTTGACTGTTAACTGTCCTCTGAAACAGCCCAGCAAGCCACTAAGTTGTATCAAAACCAGGCCAGCAGCAGCAGATTCAGACACAACAAAGGCACACCCTGCCCAGTCAATCCTGCAAAGTCCTTCTCACTAACTTCTGGGGTCTTGTGCCAAAACTGGAAGATCTGATCCACAGTCTAGACAAGCAACAGCCTTTCAACCTCTGACTGTTCCATCACCATCCCTGGGTATGTCCTGTCCTACCGGTAGGATGGACCCATCAGAGGTGGCAGCACAATGGTGTACAGTCGTAAGCCACACATTTTCATAACGTCAGATCAAACATTGGCAAGGAAATTGCCTGGTAATTACTACTTAACATTCTCCCTCAGCTGACGAATCCGTGCTCCTTCATGTTGAAAACCAACATGAGGGAAAAACATACTTTGACCTTGTCCTCACCAATCAACCTGTCACAGATGCATCTGTCCGAGTATTGGTAGTTTAGTTTTAGTTTAGAGATACAGCACTGAAACAGGCCCTTCGGCCCATCGAGTCTGTGCCGACCATCAACCACCCATTTATACTAATCCTACACTAATCCCATATTCCTACCACATCCCCACCTGCCCCTATATTTCCTTACCACCTACCTATACTAGGGACAATTTATAATGGCCAATTTACCTACCAACCTGCAAGTCTTTTGGCTTGTGGGAGGAAACCGGAGCACCCGGAGAAAACCCACGCAGACACAGGGAGAACTTGCAAACTCCACACAGGCAGTACCCAGAATTGAACCCGGGTCACTGGAGCTGTGAGGCTGCGGTGCTAACCACTGCGCCACTGTGCCGCCCCGTACTGGAGTGAGCACCGTACTGTACTTCTGGAGATGAAGTCCTATCTTTATATCGAGGGCACCATATATTGTGTTGTGTGGCACTACCACTGTGCTAAATGGGATAGGCTCACAACAGATTTAGCAGCTCAAAACTAGGCATCCATGAGGCGACGTGGGCCATCAGCAGCAGCAGAATTGTATTCAACCACAATCTGTAACCTCGTGGCCCGGCATATCCATCAATTCAACATTACCATCAAGCCAGGGGACCAACCCTGGTTCAATGAGGAGTGTAGGAGAGCATGCCAGGAGCAGTATCATAAAAGTGAGGTGCCAACCTGGTGAGGATACAACAAAGGACTACATTTATGCTTTCCAGCAGGCACAGTATGTTATCGACAGAGATAGGCGATCTCACAACTAACGGATCTGATCAAAGCTCTGCACTCTACCATATCCAGTAGTGAATGGTGATGGATAATTAAACAACTAACAGGAGGAGGCTCCACAAATCTCCCCATCCTCAATGATGGAGGAGTCCAGCACATCAGTGCAAAAAACAAAGCTGAAGCATTGACAACCATCTTCAGCCAGAAGTGCCAAATGGATGATCCATCTCGGCCTCCTCCTGACGTCCCCAGTATCTGATTCCAGTCTTTGGCCAGTTCGATTCACTCTATGTGATATCAAGAAACGGCTGAAGCCACTGGATACTGCAAAGGATATGGGTCTCAACTTGTGTTGCAGAACTAGCCGTGCCTCAAGCCAGGTTGTTCTAGTACAGCTACAACACTGGCATCTACCTGACAAAGTGGAAAATTGTCCTGGTATGTCCTGTACACAAAAAGCAGGACAATCCAATCCAATCAATTACCGCCCCATTAGTCTACTCTCGATCATCAGCAAAGTGATAAAAGGTGTTGTTGACAGTGCGATCAAGCGGCACTTACTCACCAAAGCTTACTCACCAATGCGCAGTTTGGTTTCCGCCAGGACCACCCAGCTCCAGACCACATTGCAGCTTTGGTCCAACGATGGACAAAAGAGCTGAGACACCAAAAATCTATCTCAGCCGTGAACATATTCAATGATGGAGCATCCATAGCTCTCTGGGGAAGAGAATTCCAAAGATTCACAACCCTCTGAGTGAAGAAATTTTTCCTTATCTCAGTCCTAAATGATTGACCCCTTATCCTGAGATTGTGTCCCTGTGTTCTAGATTCCCCAGCCAGGGGAAACAACCTCTGTGTCTACCTTGTCAAGCTCCTTCAGAATCTTGTATGTGTCAATCATCTCTCATTCTTCTAAACTCCGGTGAGTATAGACACAATTTACTCAGCCTCTCATCATAGGACAACTCTCTGATCCCAGGGATTAATCCAGTGCACCTTTGCTGTACTGCCTCCAATGCAAGTATATCCTTCCTAAGATATGGAGACCATAACTGTGCACAGTACTGCAGGTGTGGTTTTACCAAAGCTCAATACCATTGTAGCAAGACTTCCTTAGTCTTGTACTCCAATCCCCTTGTTGTAAATCCCCATTTGCCTTCCTAATTGTTTGCTGTACCTGCATGCTAAATTGTGTTCCCTGTACAAGTAAACCCTAGTCCCTCTGAACATCAACATTTAATAGTTTTAAATGGAATAGTGTAGGTCAGATGGTCGGCGCAACATCGAGGGCCGAAGGGCCTGTACTGCGCTGTAATGTTCTAATGTAATGTTCTAATGTATACTTTTCAAAAGAAATTCTGTTTTTCTGGTCTTACTACCAAAGTGAATAACCTCACGCTTGCCCACATTATACTCCATCTGCCACCTTGTTGCTCGCTCACTTAACCTGTCTATATCGCTTTGCAGCCTCTTTGTGTCCTCCTCACAGTTTACGTTCCCACCTGGCTTTGTATCGTCAGCAAACTTGGATACATTACTCACGGTCTGTTTGTCAAAGTCATTAAGATACCGTAGATTGTAAATAGCTGAGGCTGCAGCACTGATCTTTGTGGTACTCCACTAGTTACAGCCTGTCAATTTGAAAATGCCCCATTTATCCCTACTCTATGCTTCCCATTCATGAACCAACCTTTCATCCATGCTCATATTACCCCCTACTCCATGAGCCCTTATCTTGCATAACCTTTTGCCTTTTGGAAATCTAAGTATACTACATCTACTGGTTCCACTTTATCTAACCTATTAGTTACATCCTCAAAAAAAACTCTAATAAATTTGGCAAACACCATTTTCCTTTCCTAACACCATACTGTGATTTTCTAAGTGCACTGCTAAGATTTCCTTAATAATAGATTCCAGCATTTTCCTAATGACTTATGTCAGGCTAACTGGCCTGTAGTTCGCCTGTTTTCTTTCTCCCTTCTTTCTTGAATCGTGGTGTTACATTCGCTAACTTCCACTCCTTTGGGACCATTCTACAATCTAGGGTATTTTGGACATAATCAGTGCATCCACTGTCTCTGCAGCTACCTCTCTTAGAACTCTCGGGTGTAGGCTATTAGGTCCTGGGAATATGTCAACTTTTAGCCCTTTAAGTTTCTCTAATATCCATAGAGAAAATGTATTAATTACCTTCTCACTCTTATTAGCCTCTTGGTTACCTTCTATTTCTATTATGTAATTTGTGTTTCTTGTGAAGACAGGCACAAAATATTTCTTCCAAATGTCTGCTATTTCCTCATTCGCTATGATAACTCCTCCTGTCTCCATCTTTAAGGAACCAACGTTTATTTTAGCTACTCCTTTTTATATACTCTTACAATCTGTTTCTATATTCCTAGTTGATTTACACTCATTATATATTTTTTTCCCTCATATCAATGTTTTGGTTGTCCTTTGCTGGTTTCTAAATCTCTAATCCTCAGGCTTCCTATTATGTTCACAACTCCAAGTGTTACGACCTCAGCAAGGCCGCTAATGTTAAAATACGAGATATGAGCCCCCAAATCTGGTCGAATGGTTGCTCTGTGGTTGTTTTCAGCAGTGAGGAGCAGGACAGCAATGTAGATCTGAGATGGGCACAGTGCTGGCCTCTGCCATAAATCTCACTGAGCCAGGAGAGCACAGCTACATTTTGGAGTACAGCCTGCTGAAGGATCCACTGGGCCACCTTTTAAATAGTTTGTACAGTTTTAACAATAGATTTGTGGAGTTATAAAGAAAAGAAAGACTCCCATTTCAATAGCACAATTCACAACCTCAGGACGACCAAAGCACTTCACATCCAATGGCGTCCTTTTGAAGTGTAATTACTGTAGTAATGTAGGAAACACAATAGCCAATTTGTACAAACTCCACAAACAGCAATAAGATAAATGATCGACTGTATTTTAGTGATGTTTGTTGAGGGATAAATATTGGCAGGATGCCAGGAAGAATTCTGCCCTTATTTAGATGATGCCATAGCATCCTATACGTCCACCTGAGAGAGCAGATAGGGCCTTGATTTAATGTCTCAACCAACATATCCAACAGTGCAACACTCCCTCAGTGCTGCTTGTACGACAGCGCGGTGCTCCCTTGCTGCTGAGCCCGTGGACAGGGCGGCACCCCCTCAGTATTGCACTGGAGCGGCAAGATTGTGGGCTCCAGACTCTGGAGTGGGTTAAAACAGAAAATGCTGGAAATACTCAACGGCATCAGGAGGGAGAGAAACCAAGTTAATGTTTCAAGGCGATGATTTTTGGTTGGAACTTCAAAATGTTAGGTGTAGCAGATTTTACAAGTAATCATTGAGGGCATGACAGTCGGCAGTCGGTGAGGGGAGTCGCGATCAGTGTGTCTGCGCAGTCAGTGAGGGGAGTGGTGATCGGTTTGTGTCTGCGCAGTCGGTGAGGGGAGTGGTGATCAGTGTGTCTGCGCAGTCTGTGAGGGGAGTGGCGATCAGTGTGTCTGCGCAGTCGGTGAGGGGAGTCGCGATCAGTGTGTCTGCGCAGTCGGTGAGGGGAGTGGTGATCAGTGTGTCTGCGCAGTCGGTGAGGGGAGTGGTGATCAGTGTGTCTGCGCATTCGGTGAGGGGAGTTGCGATCAGTGTGTCTGCGCAGTCAGTGAGGGGAGTGGTGATCAGTGTGTCTGCGCAGTCAGTGAGGGGAGTGGTGATCGGTTTGTGTCTGCGCAGTCAGGGAGGGGAGTGGTGATGAGTGTGTCTGCGCAGTCAGGGAGGGGAGTGGTGATCGGTTTGTGTCTGCGCAGTCGGTGAGGGGAGTGGTGATCAGTGTGTCTGCGCAGTCAGTGAGGGGAGTAGTGATCAGTGTGTCTGCGCAGTCAGTGAGGGGAGTGGTGATCGATGTGTCTGCGCAGTCTGTGAGGGGAGTCGCGATCAGTGTGTCTGCGCAGTCTGTGAGGGGAGTCGCGATCAGTGTGTCTGCGCAGTCGGTGAGGGGAGTGGTGATCGATGTGCCCGCGCAGTCTGTGACCAGGTAATTATTTGTTGGCTTTATTAGATGAAGGAGCAGTGTTGTGTAAGTAATCGTTTGAACCCCCTGCCTCACTTTGCATTGTGCCGTGGGATATTTTCTATGCTCACCTGAACAGGCAGATGACCCTTGAATTCAATGTTTCATTTGAAGGAAGAACCTGTATGAGTGCAGCACTGACCCCTGGAGTGGGGCTTGATCCCACAATCTTGGCTGAAAAGTCTGTCCAACACTCCACTAAGCTGAGTTGAACTGAGCATGTCTTTGCATACCTCCAATATCCAGTTACAGATGGTTATTCAGATTCTCTAGCTTTTGTTGAAGTCAGGTGTTCGGTTGGGCATCTGCCGGGTCAAAGCTGCTGGTGTTCAATCCAAGCGCTCTAGAAAAGAACTGAAAAGCACAAAAAAGACCTTTTCTTATGCGGATTATTGAACAGTTATGGTCGGATACTATTCTGTGTGACTATTTGTGACTGTGAGGAAGAACATGCATGTTCTGCGATCTAAGCTGGTGTGAAGCTTTGGAGCCTGCAAAATCTGACTAACACACTACCCAACTTACCAGCTACATAAAGAAAGAAAACATGCTGTGGTTGCTGGAAATCTGCAATAATAATAGAAAATGCTGGAAACCCTCAGTAGGTCATTCAGAATCTGTGGAGAGATGAGGCTAGTGAATATTGCGGCTGTGTAACCCTTCGCTCAATTTTCAGTCTAGTGGTGCTGATGGGCTGTTCTGTATTTCCAGCATTCTCTGCTCCTGTTGCACAGTTTTGTAAAATGCACAATCCAGTTCACACTGGGGCCAAAAGAGTAATTGTCAGCCATGCTTCAGTGGTAGGACTCTCACCTCTGAGTGAGAAGGTTGTGCGTTCAAGCCCTGTTTCAGAGACTTGAGCACATAATCCAGGCTAATAGGCAGTAGTGAGGGAGCGTGTCGCTGTCGGGGTCAGTAGTGAGGGAGCGTGTCGCTGTCGGGGTCAGTAGTGAGGGAGCGTGTCGCTGTCGGGGTCAGTATTGAGGGAACGTGTCGCTGTCGGGGGCAATAGTGAGGGAACGTGTCGCTGTCAGGGGCAGTACTGAGGGAGCGTGTCGCTGTCAGGGGCAGTACTGAGGGAGCGTGTCGCTGTCGGGGGCAGTACTGAGGGAGCGTGTCGCTGTCAGGGGCAGTACTGAGGGAGCGTGTCGCTGTCGGGGGCAGTACTGAGGGAGCGTGTCGCTGTCGGGGGCAGTAGTGAGGGAGCGTGTCGCTGTCGGGGGCAGTAGTGAGGGAGCGTGTCGCTGTCGGGGGCAGTAGTGAGGGAACGTGTCGCTGTCGGGGGCAGTAGTGAGGGAACGTGTCGCTGTCGGGGGCAGTAGTGAGGGAACGTGTCGCTGTCGGGGGCAGTAGTGAGGGAACGTGTCGCTGTCGGGGGCAGTAGTGAAGGAACGTGTCGCTGTCGGGGGCAGTAGTGAGGGAACGTGTCGCTGTCGGGGGCAGTATTGAGGGAGCGTGTCGCTGTCGAGGGCAGTATTGAGGGAACGTGTCGCTGTCGGGGGCAGTAGTGAGGGAACGTGTCGCTGTCGGGGGCAGTAGTGAGGGAACGTGTCGCTGTCGGGAGCAGTAGTGAGGGAACGTGTCGCTGTCGGGGACAGTAGTGAGGGAACGTGTCGCTGTCGGGGACAGTAGTGAGGGAGCGTGTCGCTGTCGGGCAGTAGTGAGGGAGCGTGTCGCTGTCAAGGGCAGTATTGAGGGAACGTGTCGCTGTCGGGGGCAGTAGTGAGAACGTGTCGCTGTCAGGGGCAGTAGTGAGGGAACGTGTCGCTGTCGGGGGCAGTACTGAGGGAACGTGTCGCTGTCGGGGACAGTACTGAGGGAACGTGTCGCTGTCGGGGACAGTAGTGAGGGAGCGTGTCGCTGTCGGGGTCAGTAGTGAGGGAACGTGTCGCTGTGGAGTCAGTAGTGAGGGAACGTGTCGCTGTCAGGGGCAGTAGTGAGGGAATGTGTCGCTGTCGGGGTCAGTAGTGAGGGAACGTGTCGCTGTCGGGGGCAGTAGTGAGGGAACGTGTCGCTGTCGGGGGCAGTATTGAGGGAATGTGTCGCTGTGGGGTCAGTAGTGAGGGAACGTGTCGCTGTGGGGTCAGTAGTGAGGGAACGTGTCGCTGTGGGGTCAGTAGTGAGGGAACGAGTCGCTGTCGGGGTCAGTAGTGAGGGAACGTGTCGCTGTCGGGGGCAGTAGTGAGGGAACGTGTCGCTGTCGGGGGCAGTAGTGAGGGAACGTGTCGCTGTCGGGCAGTAGTGAGGGAACGTGTCGCTGTCGGGGGCAGTAGTGAGAACGTGTCGCTGTCAGGGGCAGTAGTGAGGGAACGTGTCGCTGTCGGGCAGTAGTGAGGGAACGTGTCGCTGTCGGGGGCAGTACTGAGGGAACGTGTCGCTGTCGGGGACAGTACTGAGGGAACGTGTCGCTGTCGGGGACAGTAGTGAGGGAACGTGTCGCTGTGGAGTCAGTAGTGAGGGAACGTGTCGCTGTCGGGGACAGTACTGAGGGAACGTGTCGCTGTCGGGGACAGTAGTGAGGGAACGTGTCGCTGTGGAGTCAGTAGTGAGGGAACGTGTCGCTGTCGGGGGCAGTAGTGAGGGAGCGTGTCGCTGTCGGGGTCAGTAGTGAGGGAACGTGTCGCTGTGGAGTCAGTAGTGAGGGAACGTGTCGCTGTCGGGGGCAGTAGTGAGGGAATGTGTCGCTGTCGGGGGCAGCAGTGAGGGAACGTGTCGCTGTCGGGGGCAGCAGTGAGGGAGCGTGTCGCTGTTAAGGGCAGTATTGAGGGAATGTGTCGCTGTGGTGTCAGTAGTGAGGGAACGAGTCGCTGTCGGGGTCAGTAGTGAGGGAACGTGTCGCTGTGGAGTCAGTAGTGAGGGAACGTGTCGCTGTCGGGGGCAGTAGTGAGGGAACGTGTCGCTGTCAAGGGCAGTAGTGAGGGAACGTGTCGCTGTCGGGGGCAGTAGTGAGGGAACGTGTCGCTGTCGGGGGCAGTAGTGAGGGAGCGTGTCGCTGTCGGGGACAGTAGTGAGGCAACGTGTCGCTGTCGGGGGCAGTAGTGAGGGAACGTGTCGCTGTCGGGGGCAGTAGTGAGGGAACGTGTCGCTGTCGGGGGCAGTAGTGAGGGAAAGTGTCGCTGTCGGGGACAGTAGTGAGGGAGCGTGTCGCTGTCGGGGTCAGTAGTGAGGGAACGTGTCGCTGTGGAGTCAGTAGTGAGGGAACGTGTCGTTGTCGGGGGCAGTAGTGAGGGAATGTGTCGCTGTCGGGGTCAGTAGTGAGGGAACGTGTCGCTGTCGGGGGCAGCAGTGAGGGAGCGTGTCGCTGTCAAGGGCAGTATTGAGGGAATGTGTCGCTGTCGGGGTCAGTAGTGAGGGAACGTGTCGCTGTGGAGTCAGTAGTGAGGGAACGTGTCGCTGTCGGGGGCAGTAGTGAGGGAACGTGTCGCTGTCGGGGGCAGTAGTGAGGGAACGTGTCGCTGTCGGGGGCAGTAGTGAGGGAACGTGTCGCTGTCGGGGGCAGTAGTGAGGGAGCGTGTCGCTGTCAAGGGCAGTAGTGAGGGAACGTGTCGCTGTCGGGGGCAGTAGTGAGGGAACGTGTCGCTGTCGGGGGCAGTAGTGAGGGAACGTGTCGCTGTCGGGGGCAGTAGTGAGGGAGCGTGTCGCTGTCGGGGACAGTAGTGAGGGAACGTGTCGCTGTCGGGGGCAGTAGTGAGGGAACGTGTCGCTGTCGGGGGCAGTAGTGAGGGAACGTGTCGCTATCGGGGGCAGTAGTGAGGGAACGTGTCGCTGTCAGGGGCAGTAGTGAGGGAACGTGTCGCTGTCGGGGGCAGTAGTGAGGGAACGTGTCGCTGTCGGGCAGTACTGAGGGAGCGTGTCGCTGTCGGGGGCAGTAGTGAGGGAGCGTGTCGCTGTCGGGGTCAGTAGTGAGGGAATGTGTCGCTGTGGGGTCAGTAGTGAGGGAATGTGTCGCTGTCGGGGTCAGTAGTGAGGGAATGTGTCACTGTCGGGGTCAGTAGTGAGGGAACGTGTCGCTGTCGGGTGCAGTAGTGAGGGAACGTGTCGCTGTCGGGGGCAGCAGTGAGGGAGCGTGTCGCTGTCGGGGACAGTATTGAGGGAACGTGTCGCTGTCGGGGGCAGTAGTGAGGGAAAGTGTCGCATTGGAGGCAGTAGTGAGGGAATGTGTCGCTGTCGGGGCAGTAGTGAGGGAACGTGTCGCTGTCCGGGGCAGTAGTGAGGGAACGTGTCGCTGTCGGGGGCAGTAGTGAGGGAACGTGTCGCTGTCGGGCAGTACTGAGGGAGCGTGTCGCTGTCGGGCAGTACTGAGGGAGCGTGTCGCTGTCAGGGGCAGTACTGAGGGAGCGTGTCGCTGTCGGGGTCAGTAGTGAGGGAACGTGTCGCTGTGGAGTCAGTAGTGAGGGAACGTGTCGCTGTCGGGGGCAGTACTGAGGGAACGTGTCGCTGTCGGGGGCAGTAGTGAGGGAACGTGTCGCTGTCGGGCAGTAATGAGGGAGCGTGTCGCTGTCGGGCAGTACTGAGGGAGCGTGTCGCTGTCAGGGGCAGTACTGAGGGAGCGTGTCGCTGTCAGGGGCAGTACTGAGGGAGCGTGTCGCTGTCGGGGTCAGTAGTGAGGGAACGTGTCGCTATCGGGGACAGTAGTGAGGGAGCGTGTCGCTGTCGGGGTCAGTAGTGAGGGAACGTGTCGCTGTGGAGTCAGTAGTGAGGGAGCGTGTCGCTGTCGGGGTCAGTAGTGAGGGAACGTGTCGCTGTGGAGTCAGTAGTGAGGGAACGTGTCGCTGTCAAGGGCAGTATTGAGGGAACGTGTCACTGTCGGGGGCAGTATTGAGGGAACGTGTCGCTGTCGGGGGCACTAATGAGGGAACGTGTCGCTGTCGGGGGCAGTAGTGAGGGAACGTGTCGCTGTCGGGGGCAGTAGTGAGGGAACGTGTCGCTGTCGGGGGCAGTAGTGAGGGAACGTGTCGCTGTCGGGGGCAGTAGTGAGGGAACGTGTCGCTGTCGGGGGCAGTAGTGAGGGAAAGTGTCGCTGTCGGGGACAGTAGTGAGGGAGCGTGTCGCTGTCGGGGTCAGTAGTGAGGGAACGTGTCGCTGTGGAGTCAGTAGTGAGGGAACGTGTCGCTGTCGGGGGCAGTAATGAGGGAATGTGTCGCTGTCGGGGTCAGTAGTGAGGGAACGTGTCGCTGTCGGGGGCAGCAGTGAGGGAGCGTGTCGCTGTCAAGGGCAGTATTGAGGGAATGTGTCGCTGTCGGGGTCAGTAGTGAGGGAACGTGTCGCTGTGGAGTCAGTAGTGAGGGAACGTGTCGCTGTCGGGGGCAGTAGTGAGGGAACGTGTCGCTGTCGGGGGCAGTAGTGAGGGAACGTGTCGCTGTCGGGGGCAGTAGTGAGGGAACGTGTCGCTGTCGGGGGCAGTAGTGAGGGAGCGTGTCGCTGTCAAGGGCAGTAGTGAGGGAACGTGTCGCTGTCGGGGGCAGTAGTGAGGGAACGTGTCGCTGTCGGGGGCAGTAGTGAGGGAACGTGTCGCTGTCGGGGGCAGTAGTGAGGGAGCGTGTCGCTGTCGGGGACAGTAGTGAGGGAACGTGTCGCTGTCGGGGGCAGTAGTGAGGGAACGTGTCGCTGTCGGGGGCAGTAGTGAGGGAGCGTGTCGCTGTCGGGGACAGTAGTGAGGGAACGTGTCGCTGTCAAGGGCAGTAGTGAGGGAACGTGTCGCTGTCGGGGACAGTAGTGAGGGAACGTGTCGCTGTCAAGGGCAGTAGTGAGGGAACGTGTCGCTGTCGGGGGCAGTAGTGAGGGAACGTGTCGCTATCGGGGGCAGTAGTGAGGGAACGTGTCGCTGTCAGGGGCAGTAGTGAGGGAACGTGTCGCTGTCGGGGGCAGTAGTGAGGGAACGTGTCGCTGTCGGGCAGTACTGAGGGAGCGTGTCGCTGTCGGGGGCAGTAGTGAGGGAGCGTGTCGCTGTCGGGGGCAGTAGTGAGGGAATGTGTCGCTGTGGGGTCAGTAGTGAGGGAATGTGTCGCTGTCGGGGTCAGTAGTGAGGGAATGTGTCACTGTCGGGGTCAGTAGTGAGGGAATGTGTCGCTGTCGGGTGCAGTAGTGAGGGAACGTGTCGCTGTCGGGGGCAGCAGTGAGGGAGCGTGTCGCTGTCGGGGACAGTATTGAGGGAACGTGTCGCTGTCGGGGGCAGTAGTGAGGGAAAGTGTCGCATTGGAGGCAGTAGTGAGGGAATGTGTCGCTGTCGGGGCAGTAGTGAGGGAACGTGTCGCTGTCCGGGGCAGTAGTGAGGGAACGTGTCGCTGTCGGGGGCAGTAGTGAGGGAATGTGTTGCTGTCGGGGTCAGTAGTGAGGGAGCGTGTCGCTGTCGGGGGCAGTAGTGAGGGAACGTGTCGCTGTCGGGGACAGTAGTGAGGGAACGTGTCGCTGTCGGGGGCAGTAGTGAGGGAGCGTGTCGCTGTCGGGGACAGTAGTGAGGCAACGTGTCGCTGTCGGGGACAGTAGTGAGGGAACGTGTCGCTGTCGGGGACAGTAGTGAGGGAACGTGTCGCTGTCGGGGACAGTAGTGAGGGAACGTGTCGCTGTCGGTCAGTACTGAGGGAACGTGTCGCTGTCGGGGGCAGTAGTGAGGGAGCGTGTCGCTGTCGGGGGCAGTAGTGAGGGAGCGTGTCGCTGTCGGGGGCAGTAGTGAGGGAGCGTGTCGCTGTCGGGGGCAGTAGTGAGGGAACGTGTCGCTGTCGGGGGCAGTATTGAGGGAACGTGTCGCTGTCGGGGGCAGTATTGAGGGAACGTGTCGCTGTCGGGGGCAGTACTGAGGGAACGTGTCGCTGTCGGGTGCAGTAGTGAGGGAACGTGTCGCTGTCGGGGGCAGCAGTGAGGGAGCGTGTCGCTGTCGGGGACAGTATTCAGGGAACGTGTCGCTGTCGGGGGCAGTAGTGAGGGAAAGTGTCGCATTGGAGGCAGTAGTGAGGGAATGTGTCGCTGTCGGGGCAGTAGTGAGGGAACGTGTCGCTGTCCGGGGCAGTAGTGAGGGAACGTGTCGCTGTCGGGGGCAGTAGTGAGGGAATGTGTTGCTGTCGGGGTCAGTAGTGAGGGAGCGTGTCGCTGTCGGGGGCAGTAGTGAGGGAACGTGTCGCTGTCGGGGGCAGTAGTGAGGGAGCGTGTCGCTGTCGGGGGCAGTAGTGAGGGAGCGTGTCGCTGTCGGGGACAGTAGTGAGGGAACGTGTCGCTGTCGGGGACAGTAGTGAGGGAACGTGTCGCTGTCGGGGACAGTAGTGAGGGAACGTGTCGCTGTCGGTCAGTAGTGAGGGAACGTGTCGCTGTCGGGGGCAGTACTGAGGGAACGTGTCGCTGTCGGGGGCAGTAGTGAGGGAGCGTGTCGCTGTCGGGGGCAGTAGTGAGGGAGCGTGTCGCTGTCGGGGGCAGTAGTGAGGGAGCGTGTCGCTGTCGGGGGCAGTAGTGAGGGAGCGTGTCGCTGTCGGGGGCAGTAGTGAGGGAGCGTGTCGCTGTCGGGGGCAGTAGTGAGGGAACGTGTCGCTGTCGGGGGCAGTACTGAGGGAACGTGTCGCTGTCGGGGGCAGTAGTGAGGGAGCGTGTCGCTGTCGGGGGCAGTAGTGAGGGAGCGTGTCGCTGTCGGGGGCAGTAGTGAGGGAACGTGTCGCTGTCGGGGGCAGTAGTGAGGGAGCGTGTCGCTGTCGGGGGCAGTAGTGAGGGAGCGTGTCGCTGTCGGGGGCAGTAGTGAGGGAACGTGTCGCTGTCGGGGGCAGTAGTGAGGGAACGTGTCGCTGTCGGGGGCAGTAGTGAGGGAGCGTGTCGCTGTCGGGGGCAGTACTGAGGGAACGTGTCGCTGTCGGGGGCAGTACTGAGGGAACGTGTCGCTGTCGGGGGCAGTACTGACAGAGTGCAGCACTTATTGATGCTGTCTTTGAGATGAGATGTTAAAGGTCCATCGACGGTTTCTATTTCTTATATTTTCTCGTGCCCTCAACATCTAGCCCTCAACCAACACTGCTAATAGATATCGTAGAAACATAGAAAAATAGGAGCAGGTGGAGGCCATTCGGCCCTTCGAGCCCATTCAATACAATCATGGCTGATTATCCAAACTCAGTACCCTGTTCTGCTTTCTCCCTGTATCCCTTGATCTCTTTTGGTGTAAGAACTATATCTAACTCTTGAATATATTTAATGATTTGACCTCAACTGCTTTCTGTGGTAGAGAATTCCACAGGTTCACCACTCTCTGGGTGAAGAAATCCCACCTCATCTCAGTCCTAAATGGTTTACCTCTTATCCATGGACTGTGACCCCCAGTCCTGGACTCCCCCGCCTTCGGGAACATCCTTCCCGCATCTAGTCAGTCTTCTTCCCCTCCCCTCCCCCCTCTCCTCTTCCCCCTCCCCCCCCTCCTCTTCCCCCCCCCCCCTCCTCTTCCCCCCCCCCCCTCCTCTTCCCCCCCCCTCCTCTTCTTCCCCTCCCCCCTCTCCTCTTCCCCCCCCCTCTCCTCTTCCCCCCCCCCCTCCTCTTCCCCCCTCCCCCCTCTCCTCTTCCCCCCCCCCCTTCTCTCCCCCCCCCCTTCTCTCCCCCCCCCCTTCTCTCCCCCCCCCCTTCTCTTCCCCCCCCCTCCTCTTCCCCCCCCCCCTCCTCTTCCCCCCCCCTCCTCTTCCCCCCCCCTCCTCTTCCCCCCCCCTCCTCTTCCCCCCCCCTCCTCTTCCCCCCCCCTCCTCTTCCCCCCCCCTCCTCTTCCCCCCCCCTCCTCTTCCCCCCCCCTCCTCTTCCCCCCCCCTCCTCTTCCCCCCCCCCTCCTCTTCCCCCCCCCTCCTCTTCCCCCCCCCTCCTCTTCCCCCCCCCTCCTCTTCCCCCCCCCCCTCCTCTTCCCCCCCCCCTCCTCTTCCCCCCCCCCCTCCTCTTCCCCCCCCCCTCCTCTTCCCCCCCCCCTCCTCTTCCCCCCCCCTCCTCTTCCCCCCCCTCCTCTTCCCCCCCCCCTCCTCTTCCCCCCCCCTCCTCTTCCCCCCCCCTCCTCTTCCCCCCCCCTCCTCTTCCCCCCCCCCTCCTCTTCCCCCCCCCCTCCTCTTCCCCCCCCCTCCTCTTCCCCCCCCCTCCTCTTCCCCCCCCCTCCTCTTCCCCCCCCCCCTCCTCTTCCCCCCCCCCTCCTCTTCCCCCCCCCCCTCCTCCTCTTCCCCCCCCCTCCTCTTCCCCCCCCCCTCCTCTTCCCCCCCCCCCTCCTCTTCCCCCCCCCCTCCTCTTCCCCCCCCCTCCTCTTCCCCCCCCTCCTCTTCCCCCCCCTCCTCTTCCCCCCCCCTCCTCTTCCCCCCCCCTCCTCTTCCCCCCCCCTCCTCTTCCCCCCCCCTCCTCTTCCCCCCCCTCCTCTTCCCCCCCCTCCTCTTCCCCCCCCCTCCTCTTCCCCCCCCTCCTCTTCCCCCCCCCCTCCTCTTCCCCCCCCCCTCCTCTTCCCCCCCCCCTCCTCTTCCCCCCCCCCTCCTCTTCCCCCCCCCCTCCTCTTCCCCCCCCCTCCTCTTCCCCCCCCCCTCCTCTTCCCCCCCCCCTCCTCTTCCCCCCCCCCTCCTCTTCCCCCCCCCCTCCTCTTCCCCCCCCCCTCCTCTTCCCCCCCCCTCCTCTTCCCCCCCCCTCCTCTTCCCCCCCCCCCTCCTCTTCCCCCCCCCCTCCTCTTCCCCCCCCCCTCCTCTTCCCCCCCCCCTCCTCTTCCCCCCCCCCTCCTCTTCCCCCCCCCTCCTCTTCCCCCCCCCTCCTCTTCCCCCCCCCTCCTCTTCCCCCCCCCTCCTCTTCCCCCCCCCTCCTTTTCCCCCCCCCTCCTCTTCCCCCCCCCTCCTCTTCCCCCCCCTCCTCTTCCCCCCCCTCCTCTTCCCCCCCCCTCCTCTTCCCCCCCCCTCCTCTTCCCCCCCCCTCCTCTTCCCCCCCCCTCCTCTTCCCCCCCCCTCCTCTTCCCCCCCCCTCCTCTTCCCCCCCCCTCCTCTTCCCCCCCCCCTCCTCTTCCCCCCCCCTCCTCTTCCCCCCCCCTCCTCTTCCCCCCCCCTCCTCTTCCCCCCCCCTCCTCTTCCCCCCCCCTCCTCTTCCCCCCCCCTCCTCTTCCCCCCCCCTCCTCTTCCCCCCCCCTCCTCTTCCCCCCCCCTCCTCTTCCCCCCCCCTCCTCTTCCCCCCCCCTCCTCTTCCCCCCCCCTCCTCTTCCCCCCCCCTCCTCTTCCCCCCCCCCCCTCCTCTTCCCCCCCCCTCCTCTTCCCCCCCCCTCCTCTTCCCCCCCCCTCCTCTTCCCCCCCCCTCCTCTTCCCCCCCCCTCCTCTTCCCCCCCCCTCCTCTTCCCCCCCCCTCCTCTTCCCCCCCCCTCCTCTTCCCCCCCCCTCCTCTTCCCCCCCCCTCCTCTTCCCCCCCCCTCCTCTTCCCCCCCCCTCCTCTTCCCCCCCCCCTCCTCTTCCCCCCCCCTCCTCTTCCCCCCCCCTCCTCTTCCCCCCCCCTCCTCTTCCCCCCCCCTCCTCTTCCCCCCCCCTCCTCTTCCCCCCCCCTCCTCTTCCCCCCCCCTCCTCTTCCCCCCCCCTCCTCTTCCCCCCCCCTCCTCTTCCCCCCCCCTCCTCTTCCCCCCCCCTCCTCTTCCCCCCCCTCCTCTTCCCCCCCCCTCCTCTTCCCCCCCCCTCCTCTTCCCCCCCCCTCCTCTTCCCCCCCCCTCCTCTTCCCCCCCCCTCCTCTTCCCCCCCCCTCCTCTTCCCCCCCCCTCCTCTTCCCCCCCCCTCCTCTTCCCCCCCCCTCCTCTTCCCCCCCCCTCCTCTTCCCCCCCCCTCCTCTTCCCCCCCCCTCCTCTTCCCCCCCCCTCCTCTTCCCCCCCCCCCCCCCCCCCCCCCCCACCTCTCTCGCCCGTTGGTGTTTCTGGAACCTTGTCACGTGCATATCAGCTCATGCTTCCTCCATCATTTGAGTGACTATAAGCTTTTCATTCTAAATGGTGGTGAGGGAGACAGTTTAGATTTGATATCTGAAGGTAAACCCGACAGGGCACATTGTTTTGTTTTCTCACTTTGCCTGACCTCCTAAGTGTAATAAGCTTCCAACGGACATGTTTGCTGTCTGTGACCATTTCTTACTGAGCTTAATTTAAGTGCTAAAAAATGTATGTACTGTGCGAATTAAAAGACTTGATTATTCTTCTGACGTGCCGCCCATAAGCTCAGTCTGAGCCATGCTGAGTGAAAAACCAGAGCAAAGCAGTTTCACTATTTCACTCTATACTTAGATCTCTAATGATAGCTAATATCTATGATTCTTAGAAACGAAAAGACAGTACCGGATTCTTGATGTGACATCAGAGGCTGGTGCTCAGAATGTGTGGAACTGTCACTTGGCTGTGTTTGCATGAGCTCTGGACCATACTACATCACTCTATTGCAATAATGGGGTATTTTACAGACCAGGAAGGGAAATGAGCAAAGAAGTCACAGAATCAGAGAGCACAGAAAGGAGGCCATTTGACCCATTGTGCCTTTGCTGATTCTTTTGGTACAGTTAACCAGTTAGTCTTGCTCTCCTGCTGTTTCCCCATAGCCCTGAAATTTTTCTTTCTCTCCCAAGTTTTTAGTGAATTCTCTTCTGAAAATTACTACTGAATCTGCTTCCACCCTTTCAGGCAATGCATTCCAGATCACAACAACTCACTGTGTAAAAAAAAAAAAGTTTCATCAGGTCACATCTGGTTCTTTTGCCAATCAGCTTAAATCTGTGTGTTCTGGTGACTAATCTGCCACTCCAAACTGTTTCGCATTATCTACTCTTATCAAGACCATTCATGATTTTGAACACACCAACAAATCTCCTCTTAACCTTCGCACCTCCTGCTCCAAGGAGAATGACCCAATCTTCACCAGTTTCTCATCTCTGGAATCATTCACGGGGAGGTGGTGGCATAGTGGTACTGGACTAGTATCCCAGAGACCCAGGGTATTTCACAGCAGAAGGTGGAATTTAAATTCAATTAATAAATCTGGAATTAAAAGCTAGTTTAATGATGGCCATGAAACTCTTGTCGATTGTTACAAAAACCCATTTGGTTCGGGAAGGAAAGCTCCCGTCCTTACCTGGTCTGGCCTACATGTGACTCCAGACCCACGGCAATGGGTGGGTCTCTTAACCCTCTTAAATGCCCTCTGAAATAGCCTAGCAAGCCACTCAGTCGCACAGTGGTGCAGTGGTTAGCACTGCAGCCTCACAGCTCCAGCGACCCGGTTTCGGTTCTGGGTACTGCCTGTGCGGAGTTTGCAAGTTCTCCCTGTGACTGCGTGGGTTTCCGCCGGGTGCTCCGGTTTCCTCCAACAGTCAAAGATTTGCATGTTGATAGGTAAATTGGCCATTGTAAATTGCCCCGAGTGTAGGTAGGTGGTAGAAGAATGGTGGGGATGTGGTAGGGAATATGGGAGGGAATATGGGATTAATGTCGATCTTTGGCCTCCTTATCTCGAGAGACGATGGGTAAGCGCTTTGAGGTGGTCAGTGTTGTGTGGAGCAGTGCCTGGAGTGGCTATAAAGGCCAATTCTAGAGTGACAGGCTCTTCCACAGGTGCTGCAAAAAGATTTGTTTGTCAGGGCTGTTACACAGTTGGCTCTCCCCTTGCGCTTCTGTCTTTTTTCCTGCCAACTGCTAAGTCTCTTCGACTCGCCACACTTTAGCCCCGCCCTTATGGCTGCCCGCCAGCTCTGGCAAACGCTGGCAACTGACTCCCACGACTTGTGATCAATGTTACAGGACTTCATGTCGCGTTTGCAGACGTCTTTAAAGCGGAGACATGGATGGCCGGTGGGTCTGATACCAGTGGCAAGCTCGCTGTACAATGTGTCTTTGGGGATCCTGCCATCTTCCATGCGGCTCACATGGCCAAGCCATCTCAAGCGCCGCTGACTCAGTAGTGTGTATAAGCTGGGGGTGTTGGCCGCCTCGAGGTCTTCTGTGTTGGAGATACGGTCCTGCCACCTGATGCCAAGTATTCTCCGGAGGCAGCGAAGATGGAATGCATTGAGACGTCGCTTTTGGCTGACATACGTTGTCCAGGCCTGGCATCCATAGAGCAAGGTACTGAGGACACAGGCTTGATACACTCGGACTTTTGTGTTCTGTGTCAGTGCGCCATTTTCCCACACTCTCTTGGCCAGTCTGGACATGACAGTGGAAGCCTTTCCCATGTGCTTGTTGATTTCTGCATATAGAGACAGGTTACTGGTGATAGTTAAGCCTAGGTAGGTGAACTCTTGAACCACTTCCAGAGCGTGGTCGCCAATATTGATGAATGGAGCATTTCTGACGTCCTGTCCCATGATGTTCGTTTTCTTGAGGCTGATGGTTAGGCCAAATTCGTTGCAGGCAGCCGCAAACCTGTCGATGAGACTCTGCAGACACTCTTCAGTGTGAGATGTTAAAGCCGCATAGTCAGCAAAGAGGAGTTCCCTGATGAGGACTTTCCGTACTTTGGACTTTGCTCTTAGACAGGCAAGGTTGAACAACCTGCCCCCTGATCTTGTGTGGAGGAAGGTTCCTTCTTCTGAAGACTTGAACGCATGTGAGAGCAGCAGGGAGAAGAAAATCCCAAAAAGTGTGAGTGTGAGAACACAGCCCTGTTTCACGCCGCTCAGGATAGGAAAGGAGTCTGATGAGACACCGCTATGCTGAATTGTGCCTTTCATATTGTCATGGAATGAGGTGATGATACTTAGTAGCTTTGGTGGACATCCACTCTTTTCTAGTAGTCTGAAGAGACCACGTCTGCTGACGTGGTCAAAGGCTTTGGTGAAATCAATGAAAGCAATGTAGAGGGGCATCTGTTGTTCGCGACATTTCTCCTGTATCTGACGAAGGGAGAATAGCATGTCGATGGTCGATCTCTCTGCACGAAAGCCACACTGTGCCTCAGGGTAGACGCACTCGGCCAGCTTCTGGAACCTGTTTAAAGCGACTCGAGCAAAGACTTAATGTAGGATTAGTATAAATGGGTGGTTGTTGGTCGGCACAGACTCAGTCGGCCGCAGGGCCTGTTTCAGTGCTGTATCTATCTATGATCTAACCGCTACAAAGTCAATAAAACCAAATGAAATTGGACGGACCACATGGCATCGACCTTGGCACCGGAAATGACACCTGTCAACCCCGCAAAGTCCTCCTTACTAACATCTGGGGCTTGTGCCAAAGTTGGGAGAGCCGTCCCACAGACTAGTTAAGCAACAGCCTGACGTAGTCATACTTGCCAAATTATACCTGACAGACAATATCCCAGACATTGCCATCACCATCCTTGGGTATGTCCTGTCCCATCGGCAGGACAGACCCAGCAGAAGTGGGGGCAAAGTGGTATACAATCTGGAGGGAGTTGGCCTGGGAGTCCTCAACATTGACTCTGGACCCCATGACGTCACATGGCATCAGATCAAACATGGGCAAGGAAACCTCGGGCTGATTACCCCCCTCCTTCAGCTGATCAATCAGTACTCCTCCATGTTGAACACCACTTAGAGGAAGCACTGAGGGTGGCAAGGGCACAGAATGTACACTGGGTGAAGGACTTCAATGCCTATCACCAAGAGTGGCTTGGGAGCACCACTACTGACTGAGCTGGCTGAGTCCTAAAGGACATAGCTGCTAGACTGGGTATGCAGCAGGTGGTAAGGGAACCAACGAGAGGGAAAAACCTACTTGACCTCGTCCTCTCCAATCTGCCTATTGCAGATGCATCTGTCCATGACAGTATTGGTAGGAGTGACCACTGCACAGTTCTTGTGGAGGCGAAGTCCCGTCTTCACACTGAGGATACCTTCCATCGTGTTGTGTGGCATTACCACCGTGCTAAATAGGATAGATTTCGAACAGATCTAGCATTGCAAAACTGGGCATCCATGAGGCGCTGTGGGCCATCAGCAGCAGCAGAATTGTATTGAGTCACAATCTGTAACCTCATGGCCCGGCATATTCCCCACTCTGCCATTTCCTTCAAGCCAGGAGACCAACCTTGGTTCAATGAAGAGTGCAGGAGGGCATGCCAGGAGCAGCACCAGGCATACCTCAAAATGAGGTGTCAACCTGGTGAAGCTACAACACAGGATGACTTGTGTGCCAAACTGCGAAAGCAGCATGCGATAGACAGAGCTAAGCAATCCCATAACCAACGGATCAGATCTAAGCTCTGCAGTCCTGCCACATCCAGCCGTGAATGGTGGTGAACAATTAAACAACTAACTGGAGGAGGTGGCTCCACAAATATCCCCATCCTCAATGATGGGGGAGCCCAGCACATCAATGTGAAAGATCAGGCTGAAGCATTTGCAACAATCTTCAGTCAGAAGCACCAAGTTGATGATCCATCTTGGCCTCCTCCTGAAGTCCCCAGCATCACAAATGCCAGTTTTCAGCCAATTCGATTCACTCCACGTTATATCAAGAACCGACTGAAGGCACTGGATACTGCAAAGGTTATGGGCCCTGAAAATATTCTGGCAAGACTTGTGCTCCAGAATTTGCCGCACCCTTAGCCAAGCTGTTGCAGCATAGTGATAACACTGGCATCTACCCGGCAATGTAGAAAATTGCCCAGGTATGTCCTGCACACAAAGCAGGACAAGTCCCACCAGGCCAATTACCACCCCATCAGTCTACTCTCAATCATCAGTAAAGTGATGGAAGGTGTCATTGACAGTGTTATCAAGCGGCACTTAGCAATAACCTGCTCAGTGACGTTCAGTTTGGATTCTGCCAAGGCCACTCAGCTCCTGACCTCATTACAGCCTTGGTTCAAACATGGACATTAGGCAGCACAGTGGCGCAGTGGTTAGCACCACCACCTCACAGCTCCAGGGACCCGGGTTCAATTCTGGGTACTGCCTGTGCGGAGTTTGCAAGTTCTCCCTGTGACCGCGTGGGTTTCCTCCGGGTGCTCCGGTTTCCTCCCACAGCCGAAGACTTGCAGGTGATAGGTAAATTGGCCATTGTAAATTGCCCCTAGTGTGGGTAGGTGGTAGGGAATATGGGATTACTGTAGGGTTAGTATAAATGGGTGATTGTTGGTCGGCACAGACTCGGTGGGCTGAAAGGGCCTGTTTCAGTGCTGTATCTCATAAATAAATAAAAGAGCTGAACTGAAGAGGTGAGGTGAGAGTGACTGCCCGTGACATCAAGGCAGCATTTGACCGAGTATGGCATCAAGGAGCCCTAGCAAAACTGAAGTCAATGGGAATCGGGGGGAAAACTGTCCGCTGATTGGAATCATACCTAGCGCAAAGGAAGATGGTTGTGGTTGTCAGAGGCCAATCATCTCAGGACCTGACTGTAGGATGGAGCATAGCTACCTGACCCGAACCCGATGGGACCTGACGACGTGTCCGGTTTGGGTCGGATCGCTCTTCCGGGTCCGGCATTCAGGCTCCGGTCAGGTCGGCCTGGGTCGGACAAAGTGACAGCCAGGACGTCAAGGTGGGAAGCACTCCACACTAGTCTGCAGTGAGCGATTCCATCCAAGGTCGAGCACAACCTCTTCAATAAAGTTGATTATATTCCAGTGGTTGGGTCGGGTCGGGCGCGGGAACAAATGAAAGGACTCGGGCCGGGTTGGGCTCGGGTTGGATGTGGTTCTGTCTGGCTCGGGTCAGGTTTCTTTTGCAGACCCGAGCAGGCCTTTAGCGAGCCTGCAGGAGTTCCTCAGGGTAGTGTCCTAGGCTCAACCATCTTCAGCTGCTTCATCAATCCTTAGGTCAGAAGTGGGGATGTTCGCTGATGATTGCACAATGTTCAGCACCATTCGTGACTCCTCACATACTGAAGCAGTCCGTGTAAAAATGCAGCAAAAGCTGGACAATATCCAGGCTTGGGCTGGTAAGTGGCAAGTAACATTCGCGCCACACAAGTGCCAGGCCATGACCATCTCCAACAAGAGAGAATCTAACCATCTCCCCTTGACATTCAACAGCATTACCATCGCTGAATCCCCCACTATCAACATCCTAGGGGCTACCATTAACCAGAAACTGAACTGGAGTAGCCATATAAATATCGTGGCTACAAGAGCAGGTAAAAATCAAGGCTAGGAATCCTGTGGCGAGTAACTCACCTCCTGACTCCCCAAAGCCTGTCCACCATCTACAAGGCACAAGACAGGAGTGTAATGGAATACTCTCCACTTGCCTGGATGGGTGCAGCTGCAACAACACTCAAGAAGCTCAACACCATCCAGGACAAAGCAGCCCGCTTGATCGGCATCCCATCCATAAACATTCACTCCCTCCACCACCGATGCACAGTGGCAGCAGTGTGCACCATCTACAAGATGTAATGCAGCAACATACCAAGGCTCCTTAGACAGCACCTTCCAAACCTGTGACCTCTACCAACTGGAAGGACATGGGCAGAAAATGCATGGGAACACCACCATCTGCAAGTTCCCCTCCACGTCACACACCATCCTGACTTAGAACTATATCGCCGTTCCTTCACTGTCGCTAGGTCAAAATCCTGGAACTCCCTTCCTCATCGCACTGTGGTTGTACCTACCCCACATGGACTGCAGCGGTTCAAGAAGGCAGCTCACCACCACCTTCTCAAGGGCATTTAGGCATGGGCATTCAATACTGGCCTAGCCAGCGACACCCACATCCCATGAATGAATAAAACAGAAGTCTCATCTGCATCCTCTCTAAGACCTTCATATCCTTACTAAAGTGTGGTATCCAGAATTGAAGGCAAAAATCCAAATGAGGCCTAACCAGTGTTTTACTAAGGTTTAGCATAACGTCCTTGCTTTGTGCTTTGTGCCTCTCTTAATAAAGCCCTGGATCTCATTTGCATTTTGAACAGCCTTCTCAACTTGTCCTGCCACCTTCAAAGATTTATGTACATACACCCCCAAGTCTCTCTCTTCCTGCACCTCTTTTAAAATTCTACCATTTGGTTCATATTGCCTCCTCTCATTCTTCTTACCATCATGTATTACTTCTCACTTCTCTGCATGAAATTTCATTTGCCCATTTTATGTACCTGTCCATGTTCTCTTGAAGTTTTACTATCCTCTTTGTTTACTGCATTCCTGAGTTTCATATCACCTGCAGTCTTTGAAATTATGCCCTCTATACCCAAGTCAGCTCATTAATATATTTCAAGAAGAGCAGTGACCCTAATACTAACCCCTGGGGAACACCACTGTATACTTCCCTCCAGTCTGAAAAATAACTTTTGACCACTACTCTCTCCTTTCTGTCCTTTAGCCAATTTTGTATCCTGCTGCCACTCTTCCTTTAAACTGATGGGCTTTAACTTTGCCAGTAAGTCTACTTTGTGAAAAGCCTTTTGGAAGTCCATATTACAGAGCATCAACTGCATTACCCTTATCAGTGTTCTCCATTGTTTCAACCAAGAAGTTGATCAAATTAGGCAAACATGATTTGCCTTTCACATATCTGTGCTGGTTTTCATTTATTGGCCCATACTTTTCCAAATGCCAGTTCATTTTATTCTAGATTATTGTCTGAGTTTCCCCAGCATCTACATTTGGCTAATTGGCCTGTAGTTGCTGAATTTATTTATTTTTAAACAGGGGTGTAACGTTATTAATCCTCCAGTCCTTTGACGCCATCCTTTCTATCCAAGCAAAATTGGAAGATTATGGACTGAGCCTCCCCAGTTTCTATCCTTGGTTCCCTCAGCAAGCTAGCATACCACTTGTCTGGACTGGGTGACTTTTCTACTTTGAGGACTGGCAAACTTTTAAGTCTATCCTCTATTTTTATCCTATCCCATAACCCAAATGTCACTTCTTTTACTGCTACGTTGGCAGCATCCTCTTCCACAGTGAAGTCAGATACAAAGTACTCATTTAGTTCCTCTGCCTCTAAAGGAAGATCTCTTTTCTGGTCTCGAACTGGCCCCACATTTCCTTTGACTACCCATTTACTACTTATGTGTATATAAAAAAAAACTTTTAGGTTCCCTTTTATGTTGACCGCTAATCTGTCCTCATACTTTCTCTTTTTGCCCTTCTTATTCCCTTTTCATATCTCTGTACTTTCTATATGCAGCTTGGTTCTCGACTGCAATATGAAACTTAAAAATGAGATAAGCCTCCTTCAGGGAGCTGTAGCTGTGGGTGCCCTTCCTTCCCCCCCCCCATGGAAACGTATCTGCCTGAACCATCTCCTCTTTCAAGATTAATTTAATTAATTTATTTCTTTTAATTATTTAATTACTATTTTGCCTACCAAATTTTTGATTCCAATTTTTCAACTCTCTGAAGTTAGCCCTCTTCCAGTTGAGCATTTTTACGCTTGATTGTATGTTATCCTTTTCCATAACTACTTTACACCTGATTATATTATGACCACTGTTTTCAAAATGCTGTCCCACCGAAACCTGCTCCACTCGACCCACTTCATTATTCAGAACTAGATCCTGTACTGCTTCCTTCCTTGTCGGGCTGGAAACACATTATCACCCTGTGGAGTCCGTGCATCTTTTTGTAATTTGCCTGCAAATTTGCTGCCGCTTTGCCACTATCTTGTGACCTATAGTATACATCCAATAGTATAACAGCTCCTGTATTCTTTAATCTAACCAAATAGCTTTGTCTTTGACCTCTTTCCAGTGCTATAATTGTTTCTCTGATCAATACTGCCACCCTGCCTCCTTTTCTCCTTTCCTGTTTTTCCTAAATAGCTTGTAGCCGGGAATATTACGTTTTCAATCCTCTCCCTCTTTGTGCCAGATCTCCGTTATTGCTACGATACCATAATCCCATGTGGCGACTTGTACCTGCAGCTCACTGACCTTATTTACCAAGATATGTGAATTTTACATGCATTCACTCTAAACCCATTTTGGAGTGCTTTGCATTTAAACCCATGTCTGATTTCTCTTATTTTTGAACAGTTCTTTACTCTAGTGCTATTTGCCTTTCCCAATCCTCTGCATCTTGTTTCTCCTCTCTAATGTTTCATTCTGGTGCCCCAGCCCCACTGCCAAATTAGTTTAAACCTTCCCTACAACACTAATCTTTCTGCGAGGCTATTGGTCCCAGCTCTGTTGTAGTGCAACCTGTCTACCTTGAACAGATCCCCAATGCCCCAGGAATCTGAAACCCTCCCCCTTGAACCACTTCTCCAGCCTTGCAGTAGCTTGTTCTACTATTCCTATATTAACTAGCACATGGCACTGGGACTAATTCAAAGATTACTACATTTGAGTCCAGCTTTTCGCACTAGCTTCCTAACTGACTGCAGGAGCTCAACCCTTTTCCTACCAATGTCATTAATACCCATATGGACCACAACTTCTGATTGTTCCCCTGCTCCCTCAAAATGTTCTGCACCACTCAGTGATGCCCTTCACCCTGGAACCAGGAAGGTAACACACAATGCAGGACTCACGTCAGTGGTTGCAGACACACTTGCCTATCACACTGATTAATGATTTCAAAAGGAAATTGGATGGGTACTTGAGGGAAATAAATTTGTAGGGTTACGGGCTAGAGCAGGGAACTGGGACTGACTGGATTGCTCAGCAGACAGTTGGCATGGACTCAATGGACCAAATAGCCTCCATCTGTGCTGTAGTTTTCTATAGACATTCTCAATAGTAAAAGTGTGGTATAAAAGGAAGAGTGGGGCCAATTAGTGACCAACAAGGGGATTTGCGCATGGAGGCAGAGGGCATAGCTGAGGTATTTAAATGAATACTTTGCATTGGTCTTTACCAAAGTAGAAGATGCAACCCAGGCAATGGTGAAAGAGGAAGTAATTCCGGCACTAGAAAGGTTTAAAATTGAGGAGGAGGTGTTGGATAGGCTGTCGGTACTTAAAGTAGATAAGGCACTAGGACCGGATGAGATGCATTCAAGGATACTGTGGGAAGTGAGAGTGGAAATTGAAGAGGCACTGGCCATAATTTGTAGTCTTCCTTAGACTTGGGGGTGATGCCAGAGGACTGGAGAATTACAAACATTACACCCTTGTTCAAAAATGGGTGTAAATATAAGCCCAGCACTACAGGCCAGTCAGTTTAACTTCGGTGGTGGGGAAACATCTCGAAAAATTCATTCGAGACCAGATTAATGGTGATGTGGGTTAATTAAGGAAAGCCAGCATGGATTTCTCAAGGGAAAATCATGTTTAACTAACTTGCTGGAGTTTTTTGACGAGGTAAAGAGAGGGTTGATGAAGGCAATGCTGTTGATGTGGTGTACATGGACTTTCAAAAGGCGTTTGATGCATTGCCACACAACAGACTTGTGACCAAAGTTATAGTTCATGAAATAACTGGGATGGTAGCAACATTGATACGTAATTGACTGAGTGACAGGCAAGAAAAAGTAGTGGTTAATGGATGTTTTTCGGGCGGAAGGAAGGTTTGTCGTGGGGTTTATTTAGAGATACAGCACTGAAACAGGCCCTTCGGCCCACCGAGTCTCTGCCAACCGAGTCTGTGCCGACCATCAACCACCCATTTATACTGATCCCACATTAATTCCATATTCTTACCGCATCCCCACTTTCCCTCCATTCCCCTACCACCTACTTATGCTAGGGGCAATTTATAATGGCCAATTTACCTATCAACCTGCAAGTCTTTGGCTGTGGGAGGAAACCGGAGCACCCGGCGAAAACCCACGCGGTCACAGGGAGAATTTGTAAACTCCGCACAGGCAGTATCCAGAATCGAACCTGGGTCGCTGGAGCTGTGAGGCTGTGGTGCTAACCACCGCGCCACTGTGCCACCCCAGAGTTCCCCAGGGATCAGCGTTGGGATCCTTGCTTTTCCTGATGTATATTAATGACCTCGACCTTGGTGTACAGGGCACAATTTCAAAGTTTGCAGACGAAACTTGGAAGCGTTGTCAACTCTGAGGAGCATAGTGTAGAACTCCAAAAGGACGTAGACAAGTTGGTGGAATGGGCAGACAGGTGGTAGATGAAGTTCAATGTGGAGAAATGTGAAGTGATACATTTTGTTGGGAAGAACAATATAAAATAAAGTGTATAATTCTGAAGTGGATGCAGGAGCAGAAGAACCTGGGTGTTTATGTGCATAAGTCATTGAAGGTGGCAGGACAGGTTGAGAGAGCAGTCAATAAAGTATCCTGTGCTTTATTAACAGGGGAATAGAGTACAAGGGTAAGGAGGTTATGTTGAACTTGTTTAAGACACTGGTTCGGCCTCAGCTGGAGTATTGCATCCAGTGCGGGGTGATACACTTTAGGAAGGGTGTGAAGACATTAAAGAGGGTGCAGAAAAGATTCATGAGAATGGATTAGGAACTTCAGTTATAAATATTGGAGAAGTTAGGATGGTTTTCCTTGGAGAGAAGGCTGAGAGGTCATTTTATAGAGGTATTCAAAATCATGAGGGGTCTGGACAGAGTAGATAGGGAGAAACTGTTCTCACTTGTATAAGTATCAAGACTGAGAGGGCACAGATTTAAAGTAATTGGTAAAAGATGCAAAAGAGACATTGGGAAAAACTTTTTCACGCAGCGGGTGGTTAAGGTCTGGAATGCACTGCGTGAGATTGTGGTGGAGGTAGGTTCAATTGAAGCATTCAAAAGGGAATTAGACAGTTATATGAAAAATAATAAAGTGCAGGTTTTGGGGAGAAGGTAGGGGAGTTGCACTAGGTGAATTGCTCATTTGGAGAGCTGGTGCAGATGGGCTGAATGGCCTCTTTCTGTGCTGTAACAATTCTGTGACTCTATGACTATGTCTAACAGAGCCACTGCATTTCACCTTTGTGAAATGCATTTCACTGCACTTTGTTGTGCCTGCCCGCTCTGTGCTGTCATTGGCCCCACAGTGTCATGAATGTGCTCCAGACTGTACTCTCCCAAGGTGTCATCACCCTCACTGGTATTCATTGCTAAAAACCAGTCTACCATATTCCTTGAGGATTCCTGCACTATGTGCCTCTGCATACCCTGTCAGATGTCACCCACTTACTATCCGGCTGCAGCTGTGAGGTGACTATCTCCTGCAACATATGCTCCAGGAAATTCTCATTCTCTCGTATCCTCTGGAAAGAAATATGCTTTCCTTACCCCTCTTATTTCCTTTTTCACTTTTACCCGTACCTTTTGAATTCAACTTGGTTCTCTCCTGAATTATGAATCTGACATTTACTACAAGCTTCATTTTTCTGCGTCATTTAATCTTTATATCTTTAGTCATCCAGGGAACTCGAGCTTTGGATCCCTTTCTTTGCCCCTTGTGGGAATGTGTCTAGTCTGTAATAGGTCCTCTATTATTGCTCACATAACAAAATAGATTCTGTTTTTGAACTCTCAAGTGCATTAACCCTTTCTAATGCTGTAACAGTGTCTTTGATCAATGTTACCACCATTCCTCCCCGCCCCCGACTTGTTTTTTACTGAATACATTGTATCCACAAATATTAAGTTCCCAATCTTCCCCTTGTCTGAGCTGTTCTTACTATATCATCCCATGTGACGACTTGTGCCTGCAGTTCACCAACCTTACTTGCCTCTCTCCATGCATTTACATATATGCACTCCAAACCCATCTTCGACTGCCTTGCATTTTACCCCACTGTCGAATCTGCCCTATTTCTGAACTATTTATTCTAGTGTTGTTTGCCTCTGCGGGTCCTCTGTGCACCTTATAGCCGGAATTGTACGCCGCCGCAGCGGTTATGATGGTGGCATGGGGGCAGCGTAAGATTGAGCGGCAGGCTCCGGGAGGCCTACCCGTCCTGATTCCGCATCCAGACAAGTTTACGGAGGTCGAGCGGGGGGGTAGCGGTGGGAAACGGCCCACCCGCCGGAGGCCAATCAAAGCCCTTAAGTAGTCACTTAATGGCCACTTAAGGGCCCTCGCCCACCCCCACGGGTATTTTACCCATGGCAAGTGGGTGTGCTGGAGAGATGAAAGGCTGCCCAGCGATAGCTGCCGGCCTTTCCGCGCCCCAGGAGTGGGGGAGGGGGCGTGGACGCATGGCAGTCGGGCACAGGGTGCCCGATTGAGGGCTGCCCCCGGTACCCAAGACATCCCCCTCCCCCCCAAAGGACTACTCCAGCCTCACCAAGGGAGGACTGATCCCCCTGGTGAGACATGCCCCTACTTACCTTCCCTTCTCGATCCATGGTGTCCGTTTGGCTGCAGTCCCAACAATGGCCACTGCTCCCAGTGGCGCTGCTGGGACTAAGAGCTGCTGGCCCGCTGATTGGCCGGCAGCTTACTGAGGCGGGACCTCCTCCCTCAAGTGGGTGGAAGTCCTGCCTCGGGACAATTAAAGCCTGGGGATCCGTAAAATACGGCGGAAGTAGGGTCGTCACTGACTTTCACGTCTGAGTCCGGCTCCCATCCATCCACCGTAAAATTCCAGCCTATATCTCCTCTCTAATTCTTGATCTTAGTGCTCCCCCAGCAAATGAGTTTGAACCCTAATTGAGAAAGACGCAAGTAAAACAAAAAACAAAGTAATATATTGGAACAAAACTAATTTTGAGGGGATGAGAATGGGACTATATAAGGTAAAGTGGAAAAAATATTGACAGACAGCAGTAGGAAATATTTAAGAAGAGCTACTGACTAGAGTTTAGGAGAAATATATTCCATGATGAAACAGAATAAAAACTAGCCAATAATGAAACACCGTAGACGAATAAAGAGATGGATAAAATTGCCATGAAAGAAAAAGGCTTACACTGAGTACATAGACAGTAAAGAAGTGGATACCAAAAGGTCAGGAAAGAAGTAAAAATAACAATGAGGAAGGCAATGAGAAACTACCAAATTAAATTATCAAGAAATTGAAAAAGAAAGAGTAAAATATTCTACAGGCACATGAATAACAAAAGAAAAAGCAGAATAGCTAAAGAGTCACTAACGAATACACATGGTAAGCTAACAAGTAACAACAGTGGAAATGGCAGAACTATTGAACAATTATTTCGTCTCAGTATTTACCAGGGAAACTAACAAGGTGGACATGGCATTAGGCAAAGATATCAAAAAGCCATTTCAGATAGAAATGGGGAGAGATAATTGAAAAACTAAGCGAACTTTGAGAGGCTAAAACCCGTTAGATAGATTGCATTTTTTTTTAATTCATTCATGGGATGTGGGCGTCACTGGCTATGCCAGCATTTATTGCCCATCCCTAATGGCTTTTGAGAAGGTGGTGGTGGGCTGCCTTCTTGAACCGCTGCAGTCCATTTGGGGTAGGTACACCCACAGTGCTGTTAGGAAGGGAATTCCAGGATTTTGACACAGTGAGTGAAGGAACGGCGATATAGTTCCAAGTCAGGATGGTGTGTGACTTGGAGGGGAACTTGCAGGTGGTGGTGTTCCCATGCATCTGCTGCTCTTGTCCTTCGAGGTGGTAGAGGTCGCGGGTTTGGAAGGTGCTGTCTAAGGAGCCTTGGTGCGTTGCTGCAGTGCATCTTGTAGATGGTACACACTGCTGCCACTGTGCGTCGGTGATGGAGGGAGTGAATGTTTGTGGATGGTGTGCCAATCAAGCGGGCTGCTTTATTCTGGATGGTGTCGAGCTTCTTGAGTGTTGTTGGAGCTGCACCCATCCAGGCAAGTGGAGAATATTCCATCACACTCCTGTCTTGTGCCTTGTAGATGGTGGACAGGCTTTGGGGAGTCAGGAGGTGAGTTACTCGCCGCAGGATTCCTAGCCTCTGACCTGCTCTTGTAGCCACGGTATTTATATGGCTACTCCAGTTCAGTTTCTGGTCAATGGTAGCCCCTAGGATGTTGATAGTGGGGGATTCAGCGATGGTAATGCCGTTGAATGTCAAGGGGAGATGGTTAGATTCTCTCTTGTTGGAGATGGTCATTGCCTGGCACTTGTGTGGCGCGAATGTTACTTGCCACTTATCAGCCCAAGCCTGGATATTGTCCAGGTCTTGCTGCATTTATACACGGACTGCTTCAGTATGTGAGGAGTCACGAATGGTGCTGAACATTGTGCAATCATCAGTGAACATCCCCACTTCTGATCTTATGATTGAAGGAAAGTCATTGATGAAGCAGCTGAAGATGGTTGGGCCTAGGACACTATCCTGAGGAACTCCTGCACTGATGTCCTGGAGCTAGATGATTGACGCCCAACAACCACAACCATCTTCCTTTGCGCTAGGTATGACTCCAGCCAGCGGAGGGTTTTCCCCCTGGTTCCCATTGACCTCAGTTTTGCCAGGGCTCCTTGATGCCATACTCGGTCAAATGCTGCCTTGATGTCAAGGGCAGTCACTCTCACCTCACCTCTTCAGTTCAGCTCTTCTGTCCATGTTTGAACTAAGGCTGTAATGAGGTCAGGAGCTGAGTGGCCCTGGCGGAACCCAAACTGAGATCACTGAGCAGGTTGTTGCTAAGCAAGTGCCGCTTGATGGCACTGTTGATGACACCTTCCATCACTTTACTGATGATTGAGAGTAGGCTGATGGGGAGGTAACTGGCTGGGTTGCCGGGGAGATGCCGGTGTTGCAGCTGTACTGGAACAGCTTGGCTAGGGGCGCAGCAAGTTCTGGAGCACAGGTCTTCAGTACTATTGCCGGAATATTGTCAGGGTCCATAGCTTTTACAGTATCCAGTGCCTTCAGTCGGTTCTTGATATCTTGCGGAGTGAATCGAATTGGCTGAAGTCTGGCATCTGTGATGCTGGGGACTTCAGGAGGAGGCCGAGATGGATCATCAACTCGGCACTTCTGACTGAAGATTGTTGCAAATGCTTCAGCCTTATCTTTCACACTGATGTGCTGGGCTCCCCCATCATTGAGGATGGGGATATTTGTGGAGCCACCTCCTCCAGTTAGTTGTTTAATTGTCCACCACCATTCACGGCTGGACGTGGCAGGACTGCAGAGCTTAGATCTGATCCGTTGGTTATGGGATCACTTAGCTCTGTCTATTGCGGCGCAGTGGTTAGCACCGCAGCCTCACAGCTCCAGCGACCCGGGTTCGATTCTGGGTACTGCCTTTGTGGAGTTTGCAAGTTCTCCCTGTGACCGCATGGGTTTTCGTGGGTGCTCTGGTTTCCTCCCACAGCCAAAGACTTGCAGGTTGATAGGTAAATTGGCCATTATAAATTGTCCCTAGTATAGGTAGGTGGTAGGGGAATTGAGGGAAGGTGGGGATGTGAGAGGGTAATGGGATTAATGTAGGATCAGTATAAATGAGTGGTTGATGGTCGGCACAGACTCGGTGGGCCGAAGGGCCTGTTTCGGTGCTATATCTCCAAATAAATAAATAAATCGCATGCTGCTTACGCAGTTTGGCATGCGAGTGGTCCTGGGTTGTAGCTTCAGCAGGTTGACACCTCATTTTGAGGTATGCCTGGTGCTGCTCCTGGCATGCCCTCCTGCACTCTTCATTGAACCAGGGTTGGTCTCCTGGCTTGATGGTAATGGTAGAGTGGGGGATATGCCGGGCCATGAGGTTACACATTGTGGTTGAGTACAATTCTGCTGCTGCTGATGGCCCACAGCACCTCATGGACGCCCAGTTTTGCATTGTTATATCTGTTCGAAATCTATCCCATTTAGCACGGTGATAGTGCCACACAACACGATGGACGGTATCCTCAATGTGAAGACGGGACTTCGTCTCCACAAGGACTGTGCGGTGGTCACTCCTACCAATACTGTCATGGACAGAAGCATCTGCGGCAGGCAGATTGGTGAGGACGGGGTCAAGTATGTTTTTCCCTCTTGTTGGTTCCCCACCACCTGCCGCAGACCGAGTCTAGCAGCTATGTTCTTTAGGACTCGGCCAGCTCGGTCAGTAGTGGTGCTACCGAGCCACTCTTGGTGATGGACATTGAAGTCCCCCACCCAGAGTACATTTTGTGCCCTTGCCACCCTCAGTGCTTCCTCCAAGTGGTGTTCAACATGGAGGAGTACTGAGTCATCAGCTGAGGGGAGGGCGGTAGGTGGTAATCAGCAGGAGGTTTCCTTGCCCATGTTTGACCTGATGCCATGAGACTTCATGGTGTCCGGAGTTGATGTTGAGGACTGCCAGGGCAACTCCCTCCCTACTGTATACCACTGTGCCAACACCTCTGGTGGGTCTGTCCTGCCGGTGGGACAGGACGTACCCGGGAATGGTGAAGGCAGTGTCTGGGACATTGTTTGTAAGGTATGATTCCGTGAGTATGACTATGTCAGGCTGTTGTTTGACTAGTCTGTGGGACAGCTCTCCCAACTTTGGCACAAGCCCCCAGATGTTACTAAGGAGGACTTTGCAGGGTCGACAGGGCTGGGTTTGCCGTTGTTGTTTCCGGTGCCTAGGTCGATGCCGGGTGGTCCGTCCGGTTTCATTCCTTTTTATTGACTTTGTAGCGGTTAGGTACAACTGAGTGGCTTGCTAGGCCATTTCAGAGGGCATGTAAGAGTTAACCACGTTGCTGTGGGTCTGGAGTCACATGTAGGCCAGACCAGGTAAGGACAGCAGATTTCCTTCCCCTAAAGGACATTCGTGAACCAGATGGGTAAATTGGCCATTATAAATTGTCACTAGTATAGGTTGGTGGTAGGGAAATATAGGGACAGGTGGGGATGTTTGGTAGGAATATGGGATTAGTGTAGGATTAGTATAAATGGGTGGTTGATGTTTGGCACAGACTCGGTGGGCCAAAGGGCCTGTTTCAGTGCTGTATCTCTAATCTAATCTAAAACATTCGACAATGGTTTCATGGCCATCATTTGACTAGCTTTTTTTAAATTCCCGATTTTATTAATTAAATACAAATTCCACCTTCTGCTGTGGTGGGATTCGAACCCATGTCTGCAGATCAATACCCTGGGTCTCTGGGTTACTAGTCCAGTGATAATACCACTATGCCATCGCCTACCCTACATTCATGCATATTAAAAGAAGTTGGGGAAGAGACAGCAGAAGCACAATATATAATATAAAACAATTCACTAGAAAAGGGAATAGTGCGTTTATCAGCCAGCTAGCGGATGTTGTTCTAGCTCCCTTTTTAAATATAGGACAGTCAGTTAATGTCAGTGGTCGGAAAGATAATGGAAAAAGTTACTCAAAGATGTAATAGGGCACAAGTTCTAGATATTTTTCTAATGCACTGCTGCACTTAACAACACATCATTTGCTGTACTTCAGTGTAATAGATTTTCTGCAATATTTTGAACTCTTGGAGTGTCTCGATGTAACTACAGATATTGCTGGGCGCAGACTGGCAGTGAATTGGCAGGGAGAGCTAAAGCTCATCCAGTCAGAGGCTGAAGTGCAGTGAATGTCTGATGACCCATCGTACAGCAGCTGCCTGGAGTAATCCAGTTGTTCCAGATATTGGAGTGCAGTAAAGAAGGACTCCTATTTACACAGTGTTTTTTTATAACAACAGGATGTCTCTAGTCGCTTTACAGCCAATGAAGTACTTTAGAAGTGTAGTCACTGCTGCAATGTAAGAAGCACTGCAGCCAATGTGTGCCCAGCAAGATCCCATCAACAGCAATGTGACAATGACCAGATAATCTTTTTTAAGTGATGTTGGTTGAAGGATAAATATTGGGGAAAACTCCCTGCTTATGGGATCTTCTGCATCCATCTGCGAGAGCAGACAAGGCCTTGGTTTAACATCTCATTGGAAAGATAGCACCTCTGGCAGTGAAGTGACCCCTCAGCACTTTGCAGGGAGTGTTGGCCTGGATAATGTGCTTCTGTCTCTGGAGTGGGGCTTGAACTCTGGACCTCTTGACTCAGAGGCAAGAGAGCTACCACAAAGCCATGGCTGACACTAGGCCCTGGGTCCTCTACTACGACAGCATACTCCATCTTTGTGTGGAGGTTGAAGAAGTGGTTAATCCTAAACCAGGCAGTTAGCTCTGATCGTATTGGAAGGAGAACGATTGAGAGAGATTAACTGGATAGTATAGAAAACGAGGAAAATTGGGAGGTAACATCAGAAACCAAAACATGGGAACTGTGGAGCTCGTTTTTTTTGTTCATCTGTGGGATGTGGGCATCACTGGCTAGGCCAACATTTATTGCCCATTCCTAATTGCCCTCGAGAAGGTGGTGGTGAGCCACCGCCTTGAACTGCTGCAGTCCATGTGGGATAGGTAGAACAACAGTGCTGTTAGGAAGGGAGTTCCAGGATTTTGACCCAGCGACGGTAAATGAACAGCAATATAGTTCCAAGTCAGGATAGTGTGTGATTTGGAGGGGAACTTGCAGGTGGTGGGGTTCCCATGCATCTGCTGCCCTTGTCCTTTTAGGTGGTAGAGATCATGGGTTTGGAAAGTGCTGTTGAAGGAGTATTAGTGAGTTTCCAAAGTGCATCTTGTAGATTGACAAATAAATATACCTGGCTGTAAAAGTTTGATTTGAGATGAAGAAAGAAGGACAGGTTGAGGAATTAGAGAAAACGAAACAACCTTGGGGTTTATGGAATTGCAGAGAGAGCCTGTGTAAACAGGATCCCTTTTGGATTGAAGTGAAGAGGAGCAAAGGACTCCTAATACTGGGAGTATATGGTAGCCTGCAAACTGGGGACAGGCTTT
Source organism: Heterodontus francisci (assembly GCF_036365525.1). Classification (NCBI taxonomy): domain Eukaryota; kingdom Metazoa; phylum Chordata; class Chondrichthyes; order Heterodontiformes; family Heterodontidae; genus Heterodontus; species Heterodontus francisci. The sequence continues at coordinate 11,620,258 of NC_090382.1, forward strand.
ACGGGATGTGTCTGCCCCTAGAAAAACACTGCAAATTTACTTACAACTGCACTTACAAAATCCCAAATGTCGATCCTTTGGCCCTGTAGTTATTGATCTGCTCAACCACACCCTTGCCTCCACCTTCAATGCCCTACTCCCCATTAAAAATATTACTCTCTTGCTTGCTCTCTCTCTCACACACCCTTGGAACAGCCCTCTTCTCTGCTCTCTGAATTACAAGGGATGCAGACTTCAAAGTATATGGTAGGCAATTGGTTTAGCCAAGACTGCAAAGATATCACAGGCTTTTTTTTCCTCTACTGCAACCTGTCATCTTAAACTCCTGTCCCCTGTCTCCTGCACCCCTACCTTCCACAAGTGGCGCAGTGGTTAGCACCGCAGCCTCACAGCACTAGGGACCCGGGTTCGATTCCGGGTACTGCCTGTGTGGAGTTTGCAAGTTCTCCCTGTTTCTGCGTGGGTTTTCTCCGGGTGCTCCGGTTTCCTCCCACAAGCCAAAAGACTTGCAGGTTGATAGGTAAATTGGCCATTATAAATTGTCACTAGTATAGGTAGGTGGTAGGGAAATATAGGGACAGGTGGGGATGTTTGGTAGGAATGTAGGATTAGTATAAATGGGTGGTTGATGTTCAGCACAGACTCGGTGGGCCGAAGGGCCTGTTTCAGTGCTGTATCTCTATAAAAAAAAAAGTGCAAGGAGCTCATGAACCTCGTCACTGAGATTGAGACCATCAGATCAGCTGCTTCTGTCACTTCCCTTCCCTTCCCTTCCTTTCCCTTGCGCAGCAGGCCAAAATTCCTCTTAATGCTCCCTCCTACCGTAGCCTTGAACTTATCTTCCTCTATTTTTTCTCCTGTCTCCCTTCAGACCCTCTTTGAGCTCATCTTGTCCATAGGATTCACCTCTTGCTAGTTCCACTAAGCTCCTGACCATTCACCTTCCCTTCCTTGCTGCCATGTTAGCTCGCTTCTCAGATATTGTACCTATTTCCTTCAAATCTGCCATCATCACCCCCTCCTGGAAAAAAAACTCTCGACCCTATGCAAGCTACCATCCCATCTCCAATCTGCCTTACCTCTCCAAAGCCCTTGAATATGTTGTCACTTTCCAAATTTGTGCCCATCTTTTCCAGCACTCCATGTTTGAAACAGTCCAATCATCGGATTTCTGTCCCTGTCACAGTACCAAAACAGCTCTTATCAAAGTCACAAATAACATCCTATGTGACTGTGACAAAGGTAAACTAGACCTCCTTGTCCTTCTTGACCTGTCTGCAGTTTTTGACATGGTTGACCACACCATCCTCCTCCAATGCCTCGCCACTGTCGTCCAGCTGGGTGCAGCTGCACTCACCTGGTTCTAGACTTAAGTACCAATTGTAGCCAGAGAATCTCCTGCAGTAGCTTCTCTTTCCGCTCCCCCACTGTTATCTCTGGTGTCCGCCACGAATCTAGCCTTGGCCTCCCCCTACATGCAACATCATCCAAAAACACAGCATTAGTTTCCACATATACGTTGACGACACAAAGCTCTACCTCACCACTACATTTTGACTTAGACTCCAGAAAGTCAGGCAGTGAAGAATAGAACTGAAGTCCAATCTTTACTTTTACAGCTTTCATTTACAGAGATGCACTTTCCAGACATGCACCTCCAAAAACCCCACCACCACAATTTCAGTCTGCTCCTTTATATAGGCGCCCAAATGAATTCCCAGTTAATGCTCATTACCTGAATACAATCAACTATTCAATTACTCTACAGTAGTGAATGAGCAGAAATCTCCAATTAAATATTGGGAAGACCAAAGCCGTGTCTTTGGTCCCTGCCACTAACTCCACACCCTAGCCACTGACTCCACTCCTCCGGCTGAAACAGACTATTCGAAATATCGGTGTCATATTTAACCCCGAGATATGCTTCTGACCACTATGACCGCCTTTTCCATCTCCATAACATCCCCTGACTCTGCTCTTGCCTCTGCTCATGTGCTGAAACTAATCTATGCTTTGTTACCTCCAGACTTGACGATTCCAACACATTCCCGTGTGGTCTCCCACATTCTGCCCTCTGCGAACTCAAAGCCATCAAAAACTCAGCTGGCGGTGTCCTAACTTGTACCAAGTCCTGTTCACCCATCACCCCTGTGCTTGTTGACTTACATTAGCTCCTGGTTAAGTGACACCTTGATTTAAAAAATTCTCATCCTTGTTTTCAAATCGATTCATGGCATTGCCGCCACTCCACATCCCCATATCCGGAATCTCCTCCAGCCCCACATTCTTCTGAGATATCTGCACGCCTCTAATTCTAACATTTTGAGCAACCCCGGTTTGTCCTGCCCAATATTGCTCCCTCATAGACCACCATAGAACAGTTAGTTAACCGATGACCATCTCTTTGTGGAATTGTAATTTGAGCATGGCTACCTGGATGGGGTGCCAATTAAACGGGCTGCTTTGTCCTGGATGGTGTCGAGCTTCTTGAGTGTTGTTGGAGCTGCACCCATCCAGGCAAGTGGAGAGTATTCCATCACACTCCTGAGTTGTACCTTGTAGATGGTGGACAGGCTTTGGGGAGTCAGGAGGTGAGTTACTTGCCACAGCATTCCCTGCCTCTGACCTGCTCTTGTAGCCACAGTATTTATATGGTTGGTCCAGTTCAGTTTCTGGTCAATGTTAACCCCCAGGGTATTGCTAGTGGGGAATTCAGCGATGGCAATGCCATTGAGTGTCAAGGGGAGATGGTCTGGATTCTCTCTCTTGTTGGAGATGGTCATTGCCTGGCACTTCTGTGGTACGAATGTAACTTGCCACTTATCAGCCCAAGCACATGGACACGGACTGCTTCAGGATCTGAGGAGTCGCGAATGGTGATGAACATTGTGCAAACATCAGCGAACATCCCCACTTCTGACCGTATGGAGGGAAGGTCATAGATGAAGCAGCTGAAGATGGTTGGGCCTAGGACGCTTCCCTGAGGAACTCCTGCAGTGATGACCTGGGACTGAGATGATTGACATCCAACACTGGGTCTGTTTCTGGCAAAGGTGGGACCTGTACAAGTTGGACGGGTTGCACCTGAACCGGAATGGGACCAACATCCTTGCTGGGAGGTTTGCTAGTGCTGTTGGGGGGTTTAAACTAATTTGGCAGGGGGATGGGATACAGTGTGGAGGTACAGTAGGGGATTGAGGCACAGCCAAATATAGAAGAGAAACTGAGTCAGTCTGGAAGGCAGAGCAAATATAGACCTGTTAAGGCACAAGTGGGAAAAATGCAAGGCTGGATTGCATATACTTTAATGTCTTACTAATAAGGCAGATGAATTGAGGGCATTGATTAGCACATGGGATTATGATATTATTGCTATCACAGAGACATGGCTGAGGGAGGGGCAGGACTGGCAACTCAATATTCCAGGGTTTAGAACCTTCAGGCGTGACGGGATATAAGAGGAAATGATATTGCACTGTTGATCAAGGAGTCAATTACTGCAGTAAGGAGGGATGATATCTAAGAAGGTGCCTCAAATGAGGCCATATGGGTAGAACTTAAGAACAAAAGGGGGGCAATCACTTGGCTGGGAGTGTACCACAGGCCTCCAAACAGTCAGGGAGAGATAGAGGAACAGATGTGTAAGCAAATCTCAGAGAGGTGTAAAAATATCAGGATAATAGTAGGGGATTTCAACTTACCTAATATCAACTGGGATAGTCTTAGTGTAAAAGGCTTAAAGGGGGAGGAATTCTAAAAATGCATACAGGAGAGCTTTTTGAGCCAGTATATAGAAAGTTCTACAAGAGAAGGGGCAGTACTGGACCTAATCCTAGGGAATGAAGCTGGACAAGTGGTAGAAGTGTCAGTGGGAGAGCATTTTGGGGATAGTGACCATAACTCTGTAAAATTTAAGGTAGTTATGGAAAAGGACAAAGACAGGCCAGAAATAAAAGTACTGAATTGGGGAAAGGCCGATTTCAATTTGATAAAACAGGATCTGGCCAAAGTGGATTGGGAGCAGCTACTTGGAGGAAAGTCTACATCACATCAGTGGGAGTTATTCAAAGAGGACATAGTGAGAGTTCAGAGCCAACATGTACCCATTAAGGTGAAGGGTAGGACCACCAAGTCCAGGGAACCCTGGATGTCCAGGGATATAGAGTATTGGTTCAGGAAAAAAAAAGGAGGCTTATGGCAGATTGAGTGCTGAAAACAGCGGAGGCATTAGAGGAGTATAGAAAGTGTAGGGGGGTACTTAAAAGTAATTAGGAGAGCGAAGAGGGGACATGGAAAAAACATTGGCGGTCAATATAAAGGAAAATCCGTTTTATAAGTATATTAAGGGCAAGAGGATAACCAGGGAAAGAGTAGGGCCCATTAGGGACCAAAGTGGCAATCTGTGTGTGGAGCTGGAGGACATAGATGAGGTTTTAAATGATTACTTTTCATCTGTTTTCACTGTGGAGAAGGACGATGTAGGGTAGAGATCAGGGAGGGGGATTGCAATCTACTTGAACATATTAACATTGAAAGGGAGGATGTATTAGCTGCTTTAGTGGGCTTAAAAGTGGATAAATCCCCAGGCCCAGATGAGATGTATCTCAGGCTGCTGTGTGAGGCAAGGGAGGTGATAGCAGGGGCACTGACACAAATTTTCAGATCCTCTCTGGTCACGGGAGAGGTACCAGAGGACTGGAGGACAGCGAATGTGGTACCATTATTCAAAAAGGGTAGCAGGGATAGACCAGGTATTTACAGGTCGGTGAGTCTAATATCAGTGGTTGGGAAACTATCGGAAAACATTCTGAGGGACAGGATTAATCTCCACTTGGAGAGGCAGGGATTAATCAGGGATAGTCAGCATGGCTTTGTCAGGGGGTGAGCGTGTCTAACTAACTTGATGGAGTTTTTCGAGGCGGTGACTAGATGTGTAGGTGAGGGTAAAGCAGTTGATGTCGTATACATGGACTTCAGTAAGGCTTTTGATAAGGTCCCGCATGGGAGATGGTTAAGAAGGTAAGAGCCCATGGGATCCAGGGCAATTTGGCAAATTGGATCCAAAATTGGCTTCGTGGCAGGAAACCGAGGGTAATGGTCGAGGGTTGGTTTTGCGAGTGGAAGCCTGTGACCTATGGTGTACCACAGGGATTGGTGCTGGGACCCTTGTCGTTTGTAGTGTACATTAATGATTTATACATGAATATAGGAGGTATGATAAGTAAGTTCGCAGATGACATGAAAATTGGAGATGTTGTAAATAGTGAGGAGGAAAGCCTTAGATTACAGGACGATATAGATGGGCTGGTAAGATGGGCAGAGCAGTGGCAAATGGAATTTAATCCTGAGAAGTGTGAGGTGATGAATTTTGGGAAGACTAACAAGGCAAGGGAATATACAATGGATGGTAGGATCGAGTCGAAGAGACTTAGTAGTTGGCAGGAAAAAAGACAGAGGCGCAAGGGGAGAGCCTACTGTGCAACAGCCCCAACAAACAAATTTCTCTGCAGCACCTGTGGAAGAGCCTGTCACTCCAGAATTGGCCTTTATAGCCACTCCAGGCGCTGCTTCACAAACCACTGACCACCTCCAGGCGCGTATCCATTGTCTCTCGAGATAAGGAGGCCCAAAAGAAAAAAAGGTAGGATCTAGGAAGTACAGAGTGTCAGAGGGACCTTGGTGTACTTGTCCATAGATCACTGAAGGCAGCAGCGCAGGTAGGTAAGGTGGTTAGGAAGGCATATGGGATACTTGTCTTTATTAGCTGAGGCACAGCTTATAAGAGCAGGGAGGTTATGATGGAGCTGTATAAAACACTAGTTAGGCCACAGCTGGAGTACTGTGTACAGTTCTGGGGACCATATATAGGAAGGATGTGATTGCACTGGAGAGGGTGCAGCGGAGATTCACCAGGATGTTGCCTGGGCTGGAGCATTTCAGCTATGAAGAGAGACTGAAAAGGCTAGGGTTGTTTTCCTTGGAACAGAGAAGGATGAGTGGGGACATGATTGAGGTATACAAAATTATGAGGGGCATTGATAGGTTAGATAGGAAGAGACTTTTTCCCTTAGCGGAGGTGTCAATAACCATGGGGCATAGATTTAAGGTAAGGGGCAGGAGGTTTAGAGGGGATTTGAGGAAAATTTCTTTCACCCAGAGGTTGGTTGGAATCTGGAATACACTGCCTGAAGGAGTGGTAGGGGCAGGAACCCTCAGAACATTTCAGAAGGGCCTGTTTCTGTGCTGTATGACTCTATAACCGCAACCATCTTCCTTTGTACTCTGTATGACTCCAACCAGTGGAGAGTTTTCCCCAATTCCCATTGACTCCAGTTTTGCTAGGGCTCCTTGATGCCATACTCGGTCAACTGGTACCTTGATGTCAAGGGCAATCACTCTCATCTCCCCTCTGGAGTTCAGCTCTTTTGTCCATGTTTGGACCAAGGCTGTATTCAGGTTGAGTGCCCCGGCAGAACCCAATCTGACCGTCAGTGAGCAGGTTATTGCTGAGTAAATGCCGCTTGATAACATTGTCTATGACACCTTCCGTCACTTTGCTTATGATCGTGAGTAGACTGATGGGGCGGTAATTGGCCGGGTTGGACTTGTCCTGCTTTTTGTGTACAGGACATACATGGGCAATTTTCCACATTGCCGGGTAGATGCCAGTGTTGTAGCTGTACTGGAACAGCTTGGCTAGGGGTGCGGCCAGCTCTGGAGCACAGGTCTTCAGTACTATTGCCGGAATATTGTCAGGGCCCATAGCCTTTGCAGTATCCAGTCATTTCTTGATATCATGTGGCATAAATCGATTTGGCTGAAGACTGACATCTATGATGCTGGGGACCTCAGGAGGAGGCCGAGATGGATCATCCACTCAGCACTTCTGGGTGAAGATGGATGCAAATGTTTCAACCTTGTCTTTTGCACTGATGCGCTGGGCTCCCCCATCGCTGAGGATGGGGATATTTGTGGGAAAGCCTCCTCCTGTTAGTTGTTTAATTGTTCACTGCCATTCACAACAGGATGTGGCAGGCTTGCAGAGCTTAGATCTGATCTGTTGGATGTGGGATCGTTTAGCTCTGTCTGTCGCATGCTGCTTACGCTGTTTGGGATGCATGTAATCGTATGTTGTAGCTTCACACTGGTGCTGTTCCTGGCATACCTCCTGCACTCTTCATTGAACCAGGGTTGGTCCCCGGCTTGATGGTAATGGTAGAGTATAGGATATGTTGGGACATGAGGTTGCAGTTTGTGGTTGAATGCAATTCTACTGCTGCTGATGGCTCAGTACCTCATGAATGCCCAGTTTTGCATTGCTAGATCTGTTTGAAATCTATCCCATTTAGCACGGTGATAGTGCCACACAACACGATGGAGGGTATCCTCAGTGTGAAGAAGGAACTTCGTCTCCACAAGGACTGTGCGGTTGTCAGTTCTACCAACAGGTGCATCTGCGGCAGGCAGATTGGTGAGGGCGGGGTCAAGTAGGTTTCTCCCTCTTGTTGGTTCCCCACCACCTGCCGCAGCCCCAGTCTAGCAGCTGTGTCCTTTAGGAGCTGACTGGCCAGCTCAGTCAGTAGTGGTGCTACGGAGCCACTCTTGGTGATGGACCTTGAAGCCCCCCCTCCCAGAGTACATTCTGTGCCCTTGTCTCCTTCAGTGCTTCCTCCAAGTGGTGTTCAATGTGGAGAAGCACTGATTCATCAGCCGAGGTGGGGTGGTAGGTGGTAATCAGCAGGAGGTTTCTGTGCCCATGTTTGACCTGATGCCATGAAACTTTATGGGGTCCATACTCAATGTTGAGGACTCCCAGGGCAACTCGGGGTATTGAGTACAAGAGTTGGCAGGTCATGTTACAGTTGTATAGGACTTTGGTTCGGCCACATTTGGAATACTGCGTGCAGTTCTGGTCGCCACATTACCAAAAGGATGTGGATGCTTTGGGGAGGGTGCAGAGGAGGTTCACCAGGATGTTGCCTGGTATGGAGGGCACTAGCTATGAAGAGAGGTTGTGTAGATTAGGATTATTTTCATTAGAAAGGCGGAGGTTGAGGGGGGACCTGATTGAGGTGTACAAGATCATGAGAGGTATAGACAGGGTGGATAGCAAGAAGCTTTTTCCCAGAGTGGGCGATTCAATTACTAGGGGTCACGAGTTCAAAGTGAGAGGGGAACAGTTTAGGGGGGATATGCGTGGAAAGTTCTTTACGCAGAGGGTGGTGGGTGCCTGGAACGCGTTGCCAGCGGAGGTGGTAGACGTAGGCACGATAGCGTCTTTTAAGATGTATCTAGACAGATACATGAATGGGCAGGAAGCAAAGAGATACAGACCCTTAGAAAATAGGCGACATGTTTAGGTAGAGGATCTGGATCGGCGCAGGCTTGGAGGGCCGAAGGGCCTGTTCCTGTGCTGTAATTTTCTTTGTTCTTTGATTGTATACCACTGTGCCGCCGCCTCTGGTGGGTCTGTCCTGCCAGTGGGACAGGGCATATCCAGGTATGGTGATGGCAGTGTCTGGGGCATTGTTTGGAAGGTATGATTCGGTGAAAAGACTCAGGTTATTGCTTGACTAGTCTGTGGGACAGATCTCCCAACTTTGGCACAAGCCCCCAGATGTTAGTTAAGGAGGACTTTGCAGGGTCGACAGGGCTGGGTGTGCGTTGTCGTTTCCAGTGCGTAGCTCAATGCTGGGTGGTTCGTCCATTGACTTTACTCTCACTGGTACTGTATTCAGTGAACCTGTGTATAGAATAACAGCTACTTGCATTTTTACAGTGCCTTTAACATGAAAGGTACTTCACGAACGTTATCAGACAAAATTTGACACTAATTAGGGACAGGTGTTGTAAAGCTTGGTTAGAGAGGTTTTATGGGGCATCTTAGAAAAAGAGGGGCAGAGAGGCGAAGAGATTGACAGCTTAAGGCCTAGGCAGCTGAAAACACGGCTGCCAATGGTGGAGTGATTTCAAATCGGAAAAGTGAAAGAGGCCAGAAATGGAGATCGAGGAGGGTTGTGGGACTAGGATGAGTTTATACAGATAGAGAGAGGGGTGAGGCATAGAGGGATTTGAAAACAAGGATGAATATTTTAAAATGGAGGCATTGCCAGACCTGAAGCCAGCACGACCATTAGTTTTGTCTATCAGCACTATACAAATATCTGTCACTCTGCTGTGTTAATCTACCCAGCACACCCTTTCAAACAAATGGTCAGTGTGCAAGTTAAAAGATTGGGCTAGAATATGAACTATTGCTTTGCTTCAGAGTGGATTGCATGTACCAACCAGTTAGGAGTCATTTTCTGTGACCATCTAGATTGTAGAAGAGTTGTGGAGGAAGAATTCATCGAGCGCTGCTTTCAGGAGATGCTCGAGGAGGAGGAAGAGCATGAATGGTTTATTCCAGCACGGGATCTGCCCCAGACCATTGGGCAAATCCAGGACCAACTCAATGGACTTGTCATAAGCAGCAATGGATCGGTGGAGGACCTTGTGGTAAGGATAACCTCACTTTTGGCGCCAGTTCAGGCACAGGGCGCATGTGGGTGAGAGCACATATACAAGGTGAGTGTGCATACAGGGGGTCTGTGGGTGAGTGTACAGGGCACGCGTGGATACAGGGATTGTGCAGTGAGTGTGTATAAAAACATGTGCGGGTGCAGGACAGGTGCTGGTGAGCATGGGTGCAGGTGGCTGTGGGCAGCATGGGTATCAGGCAGGTACAGGGCCTGTGTGGGGAACATGGGAACAGAGCGTGTGCGGATGAATGCAGAAAATGGGCGGATAAAGGTCCTGTGCACGATGAGGGTGCAGGTGGGTGTGGGGAGTGCTGATGCAGGCAGGGTGCAAGGGCACATGTCCTCATTTCCCTGTCGCTCGCTGGGACCCAGGGCCCCAAATGTGTCTCTCTGGGCTTCTCCCTCTGTGGATCTCTCTCTCTCTCTCTGTGTGGATCTCTTGGTGGATCGTTCTCTCTCTACCTCCCTCTCTATGGGTCTCCTTCCCACCCCTCTCTCTCTTTCTGGCTTGCTCGCTCGCTCTCTGTCTCTGTGTATCTGTCTGTCTGTGTCTCTCTCTCTCTCTATACCTCCCCCCCCCTCTCTCTGGGTCTTTGTCTCTCTCTCTCTACCCCCCCCCCCCCCCCTCTCTCTGGGTCTTTGTCTCTCTGGGCCCCTCTCCCCCTCTCTCTCTTTTTCTCTCTCTATCTCTCTCTTTCTCTTTCTGGGTCTCTTTTCTCTCTCACTCTCTCATTCTGGGTCTCTCTCTCTACCTCCCGCTCGCTGGGTCTTTGTCGCCCGCTCACCCACTCGCTCCCTCTCTCTCTCGCTCCCTCTCTCTCTCGCTCCCTCTCTCTCTCGCTCCCTCTCTCTCTCGCTCCCTCTCTCTCTCGCTCCCTCTCTCTCTCGCTCCCTCTCTCTCTCGCTCCCTCTCTCTCTCGCTTTCTCGCTCCCTCTCTCCCGCTCCCTCTCTCTCTCGCTCCCTCTCTCTCTCGCTCCTCTCTCTCTCGCTCCCTCTCTCTCTCGCTCCCTCTCTCTCTCGCTCCCTCTCTCTCGCTCCCTCTCTCTCGCTCCCTCTCTCTCGCTCCCTCTCTCTCTGCTCCCTCTCTCTCGCTCCCTCTCTCTCGCTCCCTCTCTCTCGCTCCCTCTCTCGCTTTCCCTCTCTCGCTTTCTCTCTCTCGCTTTCTCTCTCTCGCTTTCTCTCTCTCGCTTTCTCTCTCTCGCTTTCTCTCTCTCGCTTTCTCTCTCTCTCGCTTTCTCTCTCTCTCGCTTTCTCTCTCTCGCTTTCTCTCTCTCTCTCTCGCTCCCTCTCTCTCGCTCCCTCTCTCTCTCTCGCTCCCTCTCTCTCACTCCCTCTCTCTCTCTCTCGCTCCCTCTCTCTCTCTCGCTCCCTCTCTCTCTCTCGCTCCTCTCTCTCGCTCCCTCCCTCTCTCTCACTCCCTCTCTCTCTCTCTCGCTCCCTCTCTCTCTCTCGCTCCCTCTCTCTCTCTCGC
>NC_090382.1:11636250-11639114 GCF_036365525.1 Heterodontus francisci
TCTCTGGCGCTCTCTCTCTCTGGCGCTCTCTCTCTCTGGCGCTCCTCTCTCTCTGGCGCTCTCTCTCTCTGGCGCTCTCTCTCTCTGGCGCTCTCTCTCTCTGGCGCTCTCGCTCTCTGGCGCTCTCGCTCTCTGGCGCGCTCTCTCTCTGGCGCGCTCTCTCTCTGGCGCGCTCTCTCTCTCTCTCTCTCGCCATGCCGCTCTCTCTCTCTCTCTCTCGCGCTCTCTCTCTCTCTCTCTCGCGCGTTCTCTCTCTCTCTCTCGCGCGCTCTCTCTCTCTCTCTCGCGCGCTCTCTCTCTCTCTGGCGCGCTCTCTCTCTCTCTGGCGGCGCTCTCTCTCTCTCTGCAGCGCTCTCATCTCTCTCTGGCGCGCTCTCTCTCTCTCTGGCGCGCTCTCTCTCTGGCGCGCTCTCTCTCTCTCTGGCGCGCTCTCTCTCTGGCGCGCTCTCTCTCTGGCGCGCTCTCTCTCTGGCGCGCCTCTCTCTCTGGCGCGCTCTCTCTCTGGCGCTCCTCGCGCTCTCTCTCTCTCTCGGCTCTCTCTCGCGCTCTCTCTCTCTCTCGCGCTTCTCTCTCTCTCTCGCGCTCTCTCTCTCTCTCGCGCTCTCTCTCTCTCTCTCGCGCTCTCTCTCTCTCTCGCGCTCTCTCTCTCTCTCGCGCTCTCTCTCGCGCTCTCTCTCGCGCTCTCTCTCGCGCTCTCTCTCGCTCTCTCTCGCTCTCTCTCGCTCTCTCTCGCTCTCTCTCGCGCTCTCTCGCTCTCTCTCGCTCTCTCTCGCTCTCTCTCGCTCTCTCTCGCTCTCTCTCGCTCTCTCTCGCGCTCTCTCGCTCTCTCTCGCTCTCTCGCTCTCTCTCGCGCTCTCTCGCGCTCTCTCAGCGCTCTCAGCGCTCTCGCGCTCTCTCGCTCTCTCGCGCTCTCTCGCTCTCTCTCGCGCTCACTCTCTCTCGCTCTCTCTCTCGCGCTCTCTCTCTCTCTCTCGCGCTCTCTCTCTCTCGCGCGCGCTCTCTCTCTCTCTCATCGCGCTCTCTCTCGCGCTCTCCTCTCTCTCTGTCTCTCTCTCGCGCTCTCTCGCTCTCTCTCGCTCTCTCTCGCTCTCTCTCGCGCTCTCTCGCTCTCTCTCGCTCTCTCTCGCTCTCTCTCGCGCTCTCTCGCGCTCCTCTCGCGCTCTCTTCGCTCTCTCTCGCGCTCTCTCGCGCTCTCTCGCTCTCTCTCGGCTCTCTCTCGCGCTCTCTCGCTCTCTCTCGCTCTCTCTCGCTCTCTCTCGCGCTCTCTCGCGCTCTCTCGCGCTCTCTCGCTCTCTCGCGCTCGCTCTCTCTCGCGCTCGCTCTCTCTCGCGCTCGCTCTCTCTCGCGCTCGCTCTCTCTCGCGCTCGCTCTCTCTCGCGCTCGCTCTCTCTCGCGCTCGCTCTCTCTCGCGCTCGCTCTCTCTCGCGCTCGCTCTCTCGCGCGCTCGTCTCGCGCGCGCTCTCTCTCTGCGCTGCGCGCGCTCTCTCTCGCGCGCGCCTCTCTCTCGCGCGCACGCGCGCTCTCTCTCTCTCTCTCGAGCCTCTCTCTCTCGCGCTCTCTCTCTCGCGCGCTCTCTCTCGCGCTCTCTCTCTCTCGCGCTCTCTCTCTCTCTGTCTCTCTCTCTCGCGCTCTCTCTTGCTCTCTGCTCTCTTGCTCTCTCGCTCTCTCTCTCTCGCGCTCTCTCGTCTCTCTCGCGCGCGCTCTCCTCGCGCTCGCCCTCTCTCTCGCGCTCGCCCTCTCTCCTCGCGCGTCGCCCTCCTCTCCTCGCGCTCGCCCTCTCTCCTCGCGCTCTCCTCTCGCGCTCTCTCTCGCGCTCTCTCTCGCGCTCTCTCTCGCGCTCTCTCTCGCGCTCTCTCTCGCGCTTCTCTCTCGCGCTCTCTCTCGCGCTCTCTCTCGCGCTCTCTCTCGCGCTCTCTCTCAGCGCTCTCTCTCGCGCTCTCTCTCGCGCTCTCTCTCGCGCTCTCTCTCGCGCTCTCTCTCGCGCTCTCTCTCGCGCTCTCTCTCGCGCTCTCTCTCGCGCTCTCTCTCGCGCTCTCTCTCGCGCTCTCTCTCGCGCTCTCTCTCGCGCTCTCTCTCGCGCTCCTCTCTCGCGCTCTCTCTCGCGCTCTCTCTCGCGCTCTCTCTCGCGCGCTCTCTCGCGCGCTCTCTCGCGCGCTCTCCGCGCGCTCTCTCGCCGCGCTCTCTGCGCGCTCTCATCGCGCGCGCTCTCTCGCGCTCTCTCGCGCATCTCTCTCTCTCTCTCTCGCGCTCTCTCTGTCTCTCGCGCTCTCTCTCTCTCGCGCTCTCTCTCTCTCTCGCGCTCTCTCTCTCTCTCGCGCTCTCTCGCGCTCTCTCGCGCTCTCTCGCGCTCTCTCTCGCGCTCTCTCTCGCGCTCTCTCTCAGCGCTCTCTCTCGCGCTCTCTCTCGCGCGCTCTCTCGGCGCGCTCTCGCGCGCTCCCACGCGCGCTCCCTCGCGCTCTCCCTCGCGCTCTCCCTCGCGCTCTCCCTCGCGCTCTCCCATCGCGCTCTCCCCTCGCGCTCTCCCTCGCGCTCTCCTCGCGCTCTCCTCGCGCTCTCCCTCGCGCTCTCCCTCGCGCTCTCCCTCGCGCTCTCCCTCGCGCTCTCCCTCGCGCTCTCTCGCGCTCTCCCTCGCGCTCTCCCTCGCGCTCTCCCTCGCGCTCTCCCTCGCGCTCTCCCTCGCGCTCTCCCTCGCGCTCTCCCGCGCGCTCTCCCGCCGCGCGCTCTCCCCGCGCGCGCTCTCCCGCGCGCGCTCTCCCTCGCGCGCGCGGGCTCTCCTCTCGCGCGCTCTCTCTTCTCGCGCGGGCTCTCTCTCGCGCTCTCTCGCTCTCTTCGCTCTCTCGCTCTCTCTCTCTCTCGCGCTCTCA
>NC_090382.1:12327370-12392805 GCF_036365525.1 Heterodontus francisci
TACTATCACTCTCCCACAATATTAAACCATGCATGCTCCACTTCTATCAATTATTTAGATCTGGTGTAATGAGGCCGTGAGGATGGTGAATTCGTCCGACTTACCAGCCACTGACTTCAATACAAATGAACAGCTGCTGGGTTTGAATCAGGACCCAATTCCCCATCACCCTCTGTCCATATAAACTGAGATCCCAGGATCCCAGGATCCCAGGGACAGGGCTTGCTCTTGGACTGAGTTTTAATTTCATTGAAGGTTACACTGACTTTGCCATGTTTGCTCTGATGTTTGGGATCATTCTGCCTGTTTTTGCCAGCATGTGTGTGCTGATGTTGACACTTGCCTTCCATTCTCTTCCGTCCTAGTCTCTTACCTCATGGTGACGTGTGAGTAATCACCCACCAACTGCTCAGACAGCACCTCCACATGAATATCTGTGTCGTAGAACTGTTTGCCCATCTGTCGCAGCTGACCCATGGCGTAGTGAAGATATCCTTTCCGTTTACTCCTGCCACCACACAAGGATTACTCAATCAGGATCAATCAAACCCTGACCCTTCACTAATCATCCTCCTACACCAGTAACCCCTGACCCTTCACCTCCATCATCCTCCCACACCAGTAACCCCTGACCTGTCACCTCCATCATCCTCCTACACCAGTAACCCCCTGACCCTTCACCTCCATCATACTCCTACACCAGTAACCCCTGACCTGTCACCTCCATCATCCTCCTACACCAGTAACCCCTGACCCTTCACCTCCATCATCCTCCTACACCAGTAACCCCTGATCCTTCACCTCCATCATCCTCCTACACCAGTAACCCCTGACCCTTCACTTCAATCATCCTCCTACACCAGTAACCCCTGACCCTTCACCTCCAACATCCTCCTACACCAGTAGACCCCTGACCCTTCACCTCCATCATCCTCCTACACCAGTAACCCCTGACCTGTCACCTCCATCATCCTCCTACACCAGTAACCCCTGACCCTTCACCTCCATCATCCTCCTACACCAGTAACCCCTGACCCTTCATCTCCATCATCCTCCCACACCAGTAACCCCTGATCCTTCACCTCCATCATCCTCCTACACCAGTAACCCCTGAACCTTCACCTCCATCGTCCTCCTACACCAGTAACCCCTGACCCTTCACCTCCAACATCCTCCTACACCAGTAACCCCTGACCCTTCACCTCCATCATCCTCCTACACCAGTAACCCCTGACCTGTCACCTCCATCATCCTCCCACACCAGTAACCCCTGACCCTTCACCTCCATCATCCTCCCACACCAGTAACCCCTGAAACTTCACCTCCATCATCCTCCTACACCAGTAACCCCTGACCCTTCACCTCCATCATCCTTCCACACCAGTAACCCCTGAACCTTCACCTCCATCATCCTCCTACACCAGTAACCCCTGACCTGTCACCTCCATCATCCTCCTACACCAGTAACCCCTGACCCTTCATCTCCATCATCCTCCCACACCAGTAACCCCTGACCTGTCACCTCCATCATCCTCCCACACCAGTAACCCCTGATCCTTCACCTCCATCATCCTCCTACACCAGTAACCCCTGACCCTTCATCTCCATCATCCTCCCACACCAGTAACCCCTGACCTGTCACCTCCATCATCCTCCTACACCAGTAACCCCTGACCCTTCATCTCCATCATCCTCCCACACCAGTAACCCCTGACCCTTCATCTCCATCATCCTCCCACACCAGTAACCCCTGATCCTTCACCTCCATCATCCTCCTACACCAGTAACCCCTGACCCTTCACCTCCATCATCCTCCTACACCAGTAACCCCTGATCCTTCACCTCCATCATCCTCCTACACCAGTAACCCCTGACCCTCCACCCACAGGTCCATTTTCTGTCCCATTTTTTCCATGTGTATTGCTTTCTAAGAGGTGTTAGCGCTGGTACCTGTAGTGGAGAGTGACTCCTGTAGCCGACTCTTCCTGGCAGAAGAAGGTTGGGGGCTGGACCTTGGGATAGCTGAAACGCAGGTACTCATGTAAATTATCCAAACCGTTCACAAAGTCACGCACGTGTCTGCCCAGAACCTAGAGAAATGGAGAGAGAGGCATCACTGCATGGGGTGAAAACACAACACTTAATGGGAATAATATTAACAGTGAATATTGAGAGAAACATTTCTGAGCATAAGTAAACCAACACTGAATGGGAATAAAACAAAAAATAAAGATCGAAAGAACCCTGAGTGGAGAGTAAGACCAGTTTGACTGGACAAAAACCAACATGGAGACAAGCTCACCATGGAATAGAAACCTAGCACAGAATACAGAGAAAGCCATCGCTGAATATGAATAATGTTGCTGAGGGGGAGCATGTGAAATAGGAGGAGGCCAAGGATAGATCCTTGGGGAATACCAGAGGGAGTAGGAGGGGAAACCATTGATGGTGATTCTCTGGCTACGATTAGATGATAAGAATGGAACCAGATGAGAGCAGTCCCACCCAGCTGGACGACAGAGGAGAGGTGTTGGAGGAGGATGGTGTGGTGAACTGCGTCAAAGGCTGCAGACAGGTCAAGACAGGGTGAGAAGAACGAGGAGGGAATGTTTACCTTTGTCACAGTCACAAAGTATGTCCTTTGTGACTTTGATAAGAGCTGTTGGCAGGAGTGGAAACCTGATTAAATGGATTCAAACATGGAGTTCCGGAAAAGCTGGGAACAGATTATGTTCAAGGACTTTGGAGAGGAAAGGGAGGTTGGAGATGGGGGCGGTAATTTCAAGGACCGAGAATCAAGGGGTTTTTTTGAGGAGAGGGATGATGATTAAAGGAGAGAGTGACAGTACTTGAAGAGACCGTTTATAAAATAGGCTAACGTGGGGATGGGGAGGAGAAGTTGGATGGTCAGTAGTTTAGTGGGAATAGGATCAAGGGAACAGGAGGTGGGTCTCATGGACAAGGTGAACTCGAGAGGGCGCGAGAGGGATATGAGAGAAAGTGGAGGGAATTGCGAGGTCAGCGACAGGGCAGGGGAGAGCATTAGAGGATGCTTGGCCTGGTGGAACAGCAGAAGGGGTAGGGGGATGAGGCAGAGGCAGCTGATCGGATGGTGTCAATCTCAGTGACAAGGTCCATGAGTTCATTGAAACTTATTGTTGGAGGTGAGGATGGAAGAGACGGGAAAGGAGTTTCAGAATGGAGAGGGGTTTAAGAATTTCGAATGGTGAGAAAACCAATGCTGAAAGGAGAGAAAAGGCAACTCTGAATGGCCAACAACCTGAAACTGATGGCAGTGAAACTAAACAATGAAGAGATAAATCAAATCTGGAATGGAGTGAAAACCAACACAGACTGGAAACAAAACACCAACCATTGTAAAGAGAAGCAACCCCGAGGAGAAGAAAATACAAATCAGAGTGCAGAGAGAAAGCAACTCTGAATCAGCAAAAACGAAGGAATGCTGACAAAACAAATCCAGAAAGAGCCACATCCTGCATCTTACTCCACAACTGCCCTCCACGCTCCTGTCCCTCCCACCTCCTGTCCCTCCCCATCCTTCTATCTACTACTGTCCCTCTCCCGTACTATCCCTCCCTCTCCCTGTCCCTTTATCCACCACAATCCCCCTCCCTGTCCCTTTATCCACTACCGTCCCTCCCCCTGCCCCTTTTTCCACTACCGTCCCCCTCCCCGTCCCATTATCCACTACCGTCCCTCCCCCTGCCCCTTTTTCCACGACCGTCCCTCTCCCTGTCCGTTTATCCACTATCGTCCCCCTCCCTGTCCCTTTATCCACTATCGTCCCCCTCCCTGTCCCTTTATCCACTACCGTCCCTCCCCCCGCCCCTTTTCCACGACAGTCCCCCTCCCTGTCCCTTTTTCCACTACTGTACCTCTCCCTGTGCCCTTTTCCACCACCGACCCTTCCCCTGTCCCTTTATCCACTACCCTCCCTCTCCCTGCCCCTTTTTCCCCTACCGTCCCTCGCCCCGTCCCGTTATCCACTACCGTCCCTCTCCCCGTCCCTTTCTCCACTACCGTCCCTTTCTCCACTATTGTCCCTCCCCCTGTCCCTTTCTCCACTATTGTTCCTCTCCCTGTCCCTTTATCCACTATTGTCCCTCCCCCTGTCCCTTTATCCACCACCATCCCTCCCCCCTCCCGTTATCCACCACCGTCCCTCCACCTGTCCCTTTATCCATGACCGTCCCTGCCCCATCCAGTCCCTTTACACACTACGGTCCCTCTCCCTGTCCCTTTTTCCTCTACCGTCCCTCTCCATGACCCTTTATCCACGACCGACCCTCCCCCTGTCCCTTTTTCCACCACCGTCCCTCTCCCTGTCCCTTTTTCCACTACCGTCCCTCTTCCTGTCCCTTTATCCACTACCGTCCCTCTCCCCCTCCCTTTATCCACTACCGTCCCTCCCCCTGCCCCTTTTTCCACCACCGTCCCTCCCCCTGCCCCTTTTTCCACCACCGTCCCTCTCCCTGTCCCTTTTTCCACCAGCGTCCCTCTTCCTGTCCCTTTATCCACTACCGTCCCTCTCCCCGTCCCTTTATCCACTACCGTCCCTCTTCCTGTCCCCTTATCCACTACCGTCCCTCTCCCTGTACCTTTATTCACTACTGTCCCTCTTCCTGTCCCTTTATCCACTACCGTCCCACCCCCGTCCCATTATCCATGACCATCCCTGCCACATCCTGTCCCTTTCTCCAAGACCGTTCCTCCCCCTGTCCCTTTATCCAAGACCGACCCTCTCCCTGTCCCTTTCTCCAAGACCGTTCCTCCCCTTGTCCCTTTATCCAATACCGTCCCTCTCCCTGTCCCTTTATCCAAGACCGTCCCTCCCCCCGTCCCTTTATCCAAGACCGTCCCTCCCCCTGTCCCTTGATCCAAGACCGTCCCTCCCCCCGTCCCTTTATCCAAGACCGTCCCTCCCCCTGTCCCTTTATCCAAGACCGTCCCGAGGAAATAGCTGGGGCCTTAACAGATATCTTTGCAGCATCCTTAAACACGGGTGAGGTCCCGGAGGACTGGAGAATTGCTAATGTTGTCCCCTTGTTTAAGAAGGGTAGCAGGGATAATCCAGGTAATTATAGACCGATGAGCCTGACGTCAGTGGTAGGGAAGCTGCTGGAGAAGATACTGAGGGATAGGATCTATTCCCATTTGGAAGAAAATGGGCTTATCAGTGATAGGCAACATGGTTTTGTGCAGGGAAGGTCATGTCTTACCAACTTAATAGAATTCTTTGAGGAAGTGACAAAGTTGATTGATGAGGGAAGGGCTGTCGATGTCATATACATGGACTTCAGTAAGGCATTTGATAAGGTTCCCCATGGCAGGCTGATGGAGAAAGTGAAGGCGCTTGGGGTCCAAGGTGTACTAGCTAGATGGATAAAGAACTGGCTGGGCAACAGGAGACAGAGAGTAGCAGTAGAAGGGAGTTTCTCAAAATGGAGACGTGTGACCAGTGGTGTTCCACAGGGATCCGTGCTGGGACCACTGTTGTTTGTGATATACATAAATGATTTGGAGGAAAGTACAGGTGGACTGATTAGCAAGTTTGCAGACGACACTAAGATTGGTGGAGTAGCAGATAGTGAAGGGGACTGTCAGAGAATACAGCAGAATATAGATAGACTGGAGAGTTGGGCAGAGAAATGGCAGATGGAGTTCAATCAGGGCAAATGCGAGGTGATGCATTTTGGAAGATCCAATTCAAGAGTGAACTATACAGTAAATGGAAAAGTTCTGGGGAAAATTGATGTCCAGAGAGATTTGGGTGTTCAGGTCCACTGTTCCCTGAAGGTGGCAACGCAGGTAAATAGAGTGGTCAAGAAGGCATACGGCATGCTTTCCTTCATCGGACAGGGTATTGAGTACAAGAGTTGGCAGGTCATGTTACAGTTGTATAGGACTTTGGTTCGGCCACATTTGGAATACTGCGTGCAGTTCTGGTCGCCACATTACCAAAAGGATGTGGATGCTTTGGAGAGGGTGCAGAGGAGGTTCACCAGGATGTTGCCTGGTATGGAGGACGCTAGCTATGAAGAGAGGTTGAGTAGATTAGGATTATTTTCATTAGAAAGACGGAGGTTGAGGGGGGACCTGATTGAGGTGTACAAAATCATGAGAGGTATAGACAGGGTGAATAGCAAGAAGCTTTTTCCCAGAGTGGGGGATTCAATTACTAGGGGTCATGAGTTCAAAGTGAAAGGGGAAAAGTTTAGGGGGGATATGCGTGGAAGGTTCTTTACGCAGAGGGTGGTGGGTGCCTGGAACGCGTTGCCAGCGGAGGTGGTAGATGCGGGCACGATGGCGTCTTTTAAGATGTATCTAGACAGATACATGAATGGGCAGGAAGAAAAGAGATACAGAACCTGAGAAAATAGGCGACATGTTTAGAGAGAGGGTCTGGATCGGCGCAGGCTTGGAGGGCCGAAGGGCCTGTTCCTGTGCTGGAATTATCTTTGTTCTTTGTTCTCCCCCTGTCCCTTTATCCAAGATCGTCCCTCCACCTGTCCCTTTATCCAAGACCGTCCCTCCACGTGTCCCTTTATCCAAGACCGTCCCTCTAACTGTCCCTTTATCCAAGACCGTCCCTCCCCCTGTCCCTTTATCCAATACCGTCCCTCCCCCTGTCCCTTTATCCAAGACCGTCCCTCTCCCTGTCCCTTCATCCAAGACCGTCCCTCCAACTGTCCCTTTATCAAAGACAGTCCCTTCCCCTGTCCCTTTATCCAAGACCGTCCCTCTCCCTGTCCCTTTATCCAAGACCGTCCCTCTAACTGTCCCTTTATCCAAGACCGTCCCTCCCCCTGTCCCTTTATCCAAGACCGTCCCTCCCCCTGTCCCTTTATCCAAGACCGTCCCTCTAACTGTCCCTTTATCCAAGACCGTCCCTCCCACTGTCCCTTTATCCAAGACCGTCCCTCCACCTGTCCCTTTATCCAAGACCGTCCCTCTCCCTGTCCCTTTATCCAAGACTGTCCCTCTAACTGTCCCTTTATCCAAGACCGTCCCTCTCCCTTTACCTTTATCCACTACCGTCCCACCCCCTGTCCCTTTATCCAAGACCATCCCTCCCCCTGTCCCTTTATCCAAGACCGTCCCTTTCCCTGTCCCTTGATCCAAGACCGTCCCCCCCCTGTCCCGTTATCCACTACCTTCCCACCCCCTGTCCCATTATCCAAGAGCGTCCCTCTCCCTGCCCCTTTATTCACTACCGTCCCTCCCCCGTCCCCTTTCTTCACTACCGTCCCTCCCCCTGTTCCTTTCTCCACTACCGTCCCTCTCCCTGTCCCATTATCCATGACCGCCCCTGCCACATCCTGTCCCTTTATCCACTACCGTCCCTCCCCCTGACCCGTTATCCAAGACCGTCCCTCCGCCTGTCCCTTTATCCGAGACCGTCCCTCTCCCTGTCCCGTTATCCAAGACTGTCCCTCTCCCTGTCCCTTTATCCGAGACCGTCCCTCTCCCTGTCCCGTTATCCAAGACCGTCCCTCTCCCTGTCCCTTTATCCAAGACCGTCCCTCTCCCTGTCCCTTTATCCGAGAACGTCCCTCTCCCTGTCCCGTTATCCGTGACCGTCCCTCTCCCTGTCCCTTTATCCGAGAACGTCCCTCTCCCTGTCCCTTTATCCACTACCGTCCCTCTCCCTGCCCCTTTATCCACTACCATCCCTCTCCCTGTCCCTTTATCCAAGACCGTCCCTCACCCAGTAGCTTTATCCAAGACCGTCCCTCTCCCTGACCCTTTATCCAAGACCGTCCCACTCCCTGTCCCTTTATTCAAGACCGTCCCTCTCCCTGCCCCTTTATTCACTACCATCCCTCTCCCTGTCCCTTTATCCACTATTGTCCCTCTCCCTGTACCTTTATCCACTACCATTCCTCTCCCTGTCCCTTTATCCAAGACCGTCCCCCTCCCTGTCCCTTTATTCACTACCGTCCCTCTCCCTGTCCCTTTATCCACTACCGTCCCTCTCCCTGCCCCTTTATTCACTACCGTCCCTCTCCCTGTCCCTTTATCCACTATTGTCCCTCTCCCTGTCCCTTTATCCACTACCGTCCCTCTTCCTGTCCTTTTATCCAAAACCGTCCCTCTCCCTGCCCCTTTATTCACTACCGTCCCTCTCCCTGTCCCTTTATCCACTATTGTCCCTCTCCCTGTACCTTTATCCACTACCATTCCTCTCCCTGTCCCTTTATCCAAGACCGTTCCTCTCCCTTTATCCAAGACCGTCCCTCTCCCTGTCCCTTTATCCACTATTGTCCCTCTCCCTGTCCCTTTATCCACTGTTGTCCCTCTCCCTCTCCCTTTATCCACTACCGTCCCTCTCCCTGTCCCTTTATCCACTGTTGTCCCTCTCCCTGTCCCTTTATCCACTACCGTCCCTCTCCCTGTCCCTTTATCCAAGACCGTTCCTCCCCCTGCCCCTTTATTCACTACCGTCCCTCCCCCTATCCCTTTCTCCACTACCGTCCCTCTCCTTGTCCCTTTATCCACTAATGTCTCTCTCCCTATCCCTTTATCCACTCCCGTCCCTCTCCCTGTCCCTTTCTCCACTAACGTCCCTCTCCCTGTCCCTTTATCCAAGACCGTCCCTCCCCCTGTCCCTTTATCCACTACCGTCCCTCCCCTAGTCCCGTTATCCAAGACCGTCCCTCCCCCTGTCCCTTTATCCAAGACCGTCCCTCCCCCTGTCCCTTTATCCAAGACCGTCCCTTCCCCTGTCCCTTTATCCACCCGTCCCTCTCCCTGTCCCTTTATCCACTACCGTCCATCTCCCTGTCCCTTTATCCACTACCGTCCCTCTACCTGTCAGTTTATCCACTACCGTTCCTCGCCCTGCCCCTTTATCCAAAAGTGTCCCTGTCCCTGCCCTTTTATTCACTACCGTCCCTCTCCCTGCCCCTTTATTCACTACCGTCCCTCTCCCTGTCCCTTTATCCACTACCGTCCCTCTCCCTGTCCCTTTATCCAAGAGCGTCCCTCTCCCTGCCCCTTTATCCAAGAGCGTCCCTCTCCCTGCCCCTTTATTCACTACTGTCCCTCTCCCTGTCCCTTTATCCACCACCATCCCTCTCCCTGTCCCTTTATCCACCACCATCCCTCTCCCTGTCCCTTTATCCACCACCATCCCTCTCCCTGTCCCTTTCTCCAAGACCGTCCCTTTCTCTGTCCCTTTATCCACTACCGTCCCTCTCCCTGTCCCTTTATCCAAGACCGTCCCTCTCCCTGTCCCTTTGTCCAAGACCGTCCCTCTCCCTGGCCCTTTATCCAAGACCGTCCCTCCCCCCTCCCTTTATCCACGACCGTCCCTCTCCCTGTCCCTTTATCCACTACCGTCCCTGTCCCTGTCCCTTTATCCACCACCATCCCTCTCCCTGTTCCTTTATCCACGAACGTTCCTCGCCCTGCCCCTTTATCCAAGACCGTCCCTCTCCCTGTCCCTTTGTCCAAGACCGTCCCTCTCCCTGGCCCTTTATCCAAGACCGTCCCTCCCCCCTCCCTTTATCCACCACCATTCCTCTCCCTGTCCCTTAATCCAAGACCGTCCCTCTCCCTGTCCCTTAATCCAAGACCGTCTCTCCCCCTGTCCCTTTATCCACGACCGTTCCTTTCCCAACCCCTTAATCCAAGACCGTCCCTCTCCCTGTCCCTTTATCCACCACCATCCCTCTCCCTGTTCCTTTATCCACGAACGTTCCTCGCCCTGCCCCTTTATCCAAGACCGTCCCTCCCCCTGTCCCTTAATCCAAGACCGTCCATCTCCCTGTCCCTTAATCCAAGACCGTCCCTCCCCCAGTCCCTTAATCCAAGACCGTCCCTCTCCCTGTCCCTTGATCCAAGACCTTCCCTCTCCCTGTCCCTTTATCCACTATTGTCCCTCTCCCTGTACCTTTATCCACTACCGTTCCTCTCCCTGTCCCTTTATCCAAGACCGTCCCTCTCCCTGTCCCTTCATCCAAGACCGTCCCTCTAACTGTCCCTTTATCCAAGACCGTCCCTCTCCCTGTCCCTTTATCCAAGACTGTCCCTCTAACTGTCCCTTTATCCAAGACCGTCCCCCCCCTATCCCTTTATCCAAGACCGTCCCTCTCCCTGTCCCTTTATCCAAGACCGTCCCTCTCCCTTTACCTTTATCCGAGAACGTCCCTCTCCCTGTCCCGTTATCCGTGACCGTCCCTCTCCCTGTCCCTTTATCCGAGAACGTCCCTCCCCCTGACCCGTTATCCAAGACCGTCCCTCCGCCTGTCCCTTTATCCGAGACCGTCCCTCTCCCTGTCCCGTTATCCAAGACTGTCCCTCTCCCTGTCCCTTTATCCGAGACCGTCCCTCTCCCTGTCCCGTTATCCAAGACCGTCCCTCTCCCTGTCCCTTTATCCAAGACCGTCCCTCTCCCTGTCCCTTTATCCGAGAACGTCCCTCTCCCTGTCCCGTTATCCGTGACCGTCCCTCTCCCTGTCCCTTTATCCGAGAACGTCCCTCTCCCTGTCCCTTTATCCACTACCGTCCCTCTCCCTGCCCCTTTATCCACTACCGTCCCTCTCCCTGTCCCTTTATCCAAGACCGTCCCTCTCCCAGTAGCTTTATCCAAGACCGTCCCTCTCCCTGACCCTTTATCCAAGACCGTCCCTCTCCCTGTCCCTTTATTCAAGACCGTCCCTCTCCCTGCCCCTTTATTCACTACCATCCCTCCCCCTGTCCCTTTATCCACTATTGTCCCTCTCCCTGTACCTTTATCCACTACCATTCCTCTCCCTGTCCCTTTATCCAAGACCGTCCCCCTCCCTGTCCCTTTATTCACTACCGTCCCTCTCCCTGTCCCTTTATCCACTACCGTCCCTCTCCCTGCCCCTTTATTCACTACCGTCCCTCTCCCTGTCCCTTTATCCACTATTGTCCCTCTTCCTGTCCTTTTATCCAAAACCGTCCCTCTCCCTGCCCCTTTATTCACTACCGTCCCTCTCCCTGTCCCTTTATCCACTATTGTCCCTCTCCCTGTACCTTTATCCACTACCATTCCTCTCCCTGTCCCTTTATCCAAGACCGTTCCTCTCCCTTTATCCAAGACCGTCCCTCTCCCTGTCCCTTTATCCACTATTGTCCCTCTCCCTGTCCCTTTATCCACTGTTGTCCCTCTCCCTGTCCCTTTATCCACTACCGTCCCTCTCCCTGTCCCTTTATCCACTGTTGTCCCTCTCCCTGTCCCTTTATCCACTACCGTCCCTCTCCCTGTCCCTTTATCCAAGACCGTTCCTCCCCCTGCCCCTTTATTCACTACCGTCCCTCTCCCTGTCCCTTTATTCACAACCGTCCCTCCCCCTATCCCTTTCTCCACTACCGTCCCTCTCCTTGTCCCTTTATCCACTAATGTCTCTCTCCCTATCCCTTTATCCACTCCCGTCCCTCTCCCTGTCCCTTTCTCCACTAACGTCCCTCTCCCTGTCCCTTTATCCAAGACCGTCCCTCCCCATGTCCCTTTATCCATGACCGTCCCTGCCACATCCTGTCCCTTTATCCACTACCGTCCCTCCCCTAGTCCCGTTATCCAAGACCGTCCCTCCCCCTGTCCCTTTATCCAAGACCGTCCCTCCCCCTGTCCCTTTATCCAAGACCGTCCCTTCCCCTGTCCCTTTATCCACCCGTCCCTCTCCCTGTCCCTTTATCCACTACCGTCCATCTCCCTGTCCCTTTATCCACTACCGTCCCTCTACCTGTCAGTTTATCCACTACCGTTCCTCGCCCTGCCCCTTTATCCAAAAGTGTCCCTGTCCCTGCCCTTTTATTCACTACCGTCCCTCTCCCTGCCCCTTTATTCACTACCGTCCCTCTCCCTGTCCCTTTATCCACTACCGTCCCTCTCCCTGTCCCTTTATCCAAGAGCGTCCCTCTCCCTGCCCCTTTATCCAAGAGCGTCCCTCAACCTGCCCCTTTATTCACTACTGTCCCTCTCCCTGTCCCTTTATCCACCACCATCCCTCTCCCTGTCCCTTTATCCACCACCATCCCTCTCCCTGTCCCTTTATCCACCACCATCCCTCTCCCTGTCCCTTTCTCCAAGACCGTCCCTTTCTCTGTCCCTTTATCCACTACCGTCCCTCTCCCTGTCCCTTTATCCAAGACCGTCCCTCTCCCTGTCCCTTTGTCCAAGACCGTCCCTCTCCCTGGCCCTTTATCCAAGACCGTCCCTCCCCCCTCCCTTTATCCACGACCGTCCCTCTCCCTGTCCCTTTATCCACTACCGTCCCTGTCCCTGTCCCTTTATCCACCACCATCCCTCTCCCTGTTCCTTTATCCACGAACGTTCCTCGCCCTTCCCCTTTATCCAAGACCGTCCCTCTCCCTGTCCCTTTGTCCAAGACCGTCCCTCTCCCTGGCCCTTTATCCAAGACCGTCCCTCCCCCCTCCCTTTATCCACCACCATTCCTCTCCCTGTCCCTTAATCCAAGACCGTCCCTCTCCCTGTCCCTTAATCCAAGACCGTCTCTCCCCCTGTCCCTTTATCCACGACCGTTCCTTTCCCAACCCCTTAATCCAAGACCGTCCCTCTCCCTGTCCCTTTATCCACCACCATCCCTCTCCCTGTTCCTTTATCCACGAACGTTCCTCGCCCTGCCCCTTTATCCAAGACCGTCCCTCCCCCTGTCCCTTAATCCAAGACCGTCCATCTCCCTGTCCCTTAATCCAAGACCGTCCCTCCCCCAGTCCCTTAATCCAAGACCGTCCCTCTCCCTGTCCCTTGATCCAAGACCTTCCCTCTCCCTGTCCCTTTATCCACTATTGTCCCTCTCCCTGTACCTTTATCCACTACCGTTCCTCTCCCTGTCCCTTTATCCAAGACCGTCCCTCTCCCTGTCCCTTCATCCAAGACCGTCCCTCTAACTGTCCCTTTATCCAAGACCGTCCCTCTCCCTGTCCCTTTATCCAAGACTGTCCCTCTAACTGTCCCTTTATCCAAGACCGTCCCCCCCCTATCCCTTTATCCAAGACCGTCCCTCTCCCTGTCCCTTTATCCAAGACCGTCCCTCTCCCTTTACCTTTATCCACTACCGTCCCACCCCCTGTCCCTTTATCCAAGACGGTCCCTCTCCCTGTCCCTTTATCCAAGACCGTCCCTCTCCCTGCCCCTTTATCCACTACCGTCCCACCCCCTGTCCCTTTATCCAAGACCGTCCCTCCCCCTGTCCCTTTATCCAAGACCGTCCCTCTCCCTGTCCCTTTATCCAAGACCGTCCCCCCCCTGTCCCGTTATCCAAGAGCGTCCCTCTCCCTGCCCCTTTATCCACTACCGTCCCACCCCCTGTCCCTTTATCCAAGACCGTCCCTCCCCCTGTCCCTTTATCCAAGACCGTCCCTCTCCCTGCCCCTTTATTCACTACCGTCCCTCCCCCTGCCCCTTTCTTCACTACCGTCCCTCTCCCCGTCCCTTTATTCACTACCGTCCCTCCCCCTGTCCCTTTATCCAAGACCGTCCCACCCCCTGTCCCTTTATCCAAGACCGTCCCCCCCCTGTCCCGTTATCCACTACCTTCCCACCCCCTGTCCCATTATCCAAGAGCGTCCCTCTCCCTGCCCCTTTATTCACTACCGTCCCTCCCCCTGCCCCTTTCTTCACTACCGTCCCTCCCCCTGCCCCTTTCTTCACTACCGTCCCTCTCCCCGTCCCTTTATTCACTACCGTCCCTCCCCCTGTCCCTTTCTCCACTACCGTCCCTCTTCCTGTCCCTTTATCCACTCCCGTCCCTCACCCTGTCCCTTTATCCAATACCGTCCCTCTCCCTGTCCCTTTCTCCAAGACCGTCCCTCTCCCTGTCCCATTATCCACTACCGTCCCTCCCCCTGACCCGTTATACAAGACCGTCCCTCTCCCTGTCCCTTTATCCAAGACCGTCCCTCTCCCTGTCCCATTATCCACTACCGTCCCTCTCCCTGTCCCGTTATCCAAGACCGTCCCTCTCCCTGTCCCTTTATCCAAGACCGTCCCTCTCCCTGTCCCGTTATCCAAGACCGTCCCGCTCCCTGTCCCTTTATCAAAGACCGTCCCTCTCCCTGTCCCGTTATCCAAGACCGTCCCTCTCCCTGTCCCTTTATCCGAGACCGTCCCTCTCCCTGTCCCTTTATCCAAGACCGTCCCTCTCCCAGTAGCTTTATCCAAGACCGTCCCTCTCCCTGTCCCTTTATTCAAGACCGTCCCTCTCCCAGTAGCTTTATCCAAGACCGTCCCTCTCCCTGTCCCTTTATTCAAGACCGTCCCTCTCCCTGTCCCTTTATTCAAGACCGTCCCTCTCCCTGCCCCTTTATTCACTACCGTCCCTCTCCCTGTCCCTTTATCCACTATTGTCCCTCTCCCTGTACCTTTATCCACTACCATTCCTCTCCCTGTCCCTTTATCCAAGACCGTACCTCTCCCTGTCCCTTTATTCACTACCGTCCCTCTCCCTGTCCCTTTATTCAATACCGTCCCTCTCCTGCCCTTTTATTCACTACCGTCCCTCTCCTGCTCTTTTATTCACTACCGTCCCTCTCCCTGCCCCTTTATTCACTACCGTCCCTCTTCCTGTCCCTTTATCCAAAACCGTCCCTCTCCCTGCCCCTTTATTCACTACCGTCCCTCTCCTGCCCTTTTATTCACTACCGTCCCTCTCCCTGCTCCTTTATTCACTACCGTCCCTCTTCCTGTCCCTTTATCCACCACCGTCCCTCTCCCTGTACCTTTATCCAAGACCGTCCCTGCCACATCCTGTCCCTTTATCCACTACCGTCCCTCCCCTAGTCCCGTTATCCAAGACCGTCCCTCCCCCTGTCCCTTTATCCAAGACCGTCCCTCCCCCTGTCCCTTTATCCATGACCGTCCCTGCCATATCCTGTCCCTTTATCCACTACCGTCCCTCTCCCTGTCCATTTATCCAAGACCGTCCCTCACCCTGTCCCTTTATCCAAGACCGTCCCTCTCCCTGGCCCTTTATCCAAGACCGCCCCTCTCCCTGGCCCTTTATCCAAGACCGTCCCTCTCCCTGTCCCTTTATCCAAGACCGTTCCTCCCCCTGCCCCTTTATTCACTACCGTCCCTCCCCCTATCCCTTTCTCCACTACCGTCCCTCTCCTTGTCCCTTTATCCACTAATGTCTCTCTCCCTATCCCTTTATCCACTCCCGTCCCTCTCCCTGTCCCTTTCTCCACTAACGTCCCTCTCCCTGTCCCTTTATCCAAGACCGTCCCTCCCCCTGTCCCTTTATCCACTACCGTCCCTCCCCTAGTCCCGTTATCCAAGACCGTCCCTCCCCCTGTCCCTTTATCCAAGACCGTTCCTCCCCCTGCCCCTTTATTCACTACCGTCCCTCCCCCTATCCCTTTCTCCACTACCGTCCCTCTCCTTGTCCCTTTATCCACTAATGTCTCTCTCCCTATCCCTTTATCCACTCCCGTCCCTCTCCCTGTCCCTTTCTCCACTAACGTCCCTCTCCCTGTCCCTTTATCCAAGACCGTCCCTCCCCCTGTCCCTTTATCCACTACCGTCCCTCCCCTAGTCCCGTTATCCAAGACCGTCCCTCCCCCTGTCCCTTTATCCAAGACCGTCCCTCCCCCTGTCCCTTTATCCAAGACCGTCCCTTCCCCTGTCCCTTTATCCACCCGTCCCTCTCCCTGTCCCTTTATCCACTACCGTCCCTCCCCCTATCCCTTTCTCCACTACCGTCCCTCTCCTTGTCCCTTTATCCACTAATGTCTCTCTCCCTATCCCTTTATCCACTCCCGTCCCTCTCCCTGTCCCTTTCTCCACTAACGTCCCTCTCCCTGTCCCTTTATCCAAGACCGTCCCTCCCCATGTCCCTTTATCCATGACCGTCCCTGCCACATCCTGTCCCTTTATCCACTACCGTCCCTCCCCTAGTCCCGTTATCCAAGACCGTCCCTCCCCCTGTCCCTTTATCCAAGACCGTCCCTCCCCCTGTCCCTTTATCCAAGACCGTCCCTTCCCCTGTCCCTTTATCCACCCGTCCCTCTCCCTGTCCCTTTATCCACTACCGTCCATCTCCCTGTCCCTTTATCCACTACCGTCCCTCTACCTGTCAGTTTATCCACTACCGTTCCTCGCCCTGCCCCTTTATCCAAAAGTGTCCCTGTCCCTGCCCTTTTATTCACTACCGTCCCTCTCCCTGCCCCTTTATTCACTACCGTCCCTCTCCCTGTCCCTTTATCCACTACCGTCCCTCTCCCTGTCCCTTTATCCAAGAGCGTCCCTCTCCCTGCCCCTTTATCCAAGAGCGTCCCTCTCCCTGCCCCTTTATTCACTACTGTCCCTCTCCCTGTCCCTTTATCCACCACCATCCCTCTCCCTGTCCCTTTATCCACCACCATCCCTCTCCCTGTCCCTTTATCCACCACCATCCCTCTCCCTGTCCCTTTCTCCAAGACCGTCCCTTTCTCTGTCCCTTTATCCACTACCGTCCCTCTCCCTGTCCCTTTATCCAAGACCGTCCCTCTCCCTGTCCCTTTGTCCAAGACCGTCCCTCTCCCTGGCCCTTTATCCAAGACCGTCCCTCCCCCCTCCCTTTATCCACGACCGTCCCTCTCCCTGTCCCTTTATCCACTACCGTCCCTGTCCCTGTCCCTTTATCCACCACCATCCCTCTCCCTGTTCCTTTATCCACGAACGTTCCTCGCCCTTCCCCTTTATCCAAGACCGTCCCTCTCCCTGTCCCTTTGTCCAAGACCGTCCCTCTCCCTGGCCCTTTATCCAAGACCGTCCCTCCCCCCTCCCTTTATCCACCACCATTCCTCTCCCTGTCCCTTAATCCAAGACCGTCCCTCTCCCTGTCCCTTAATCCAAGACCGTCTCTCCCCCTGTCCCTTTATCCACGACCGTTCCTTTCCCAACCCCTTAATCCAAGACCGTCCCTCTCCCTGTCCCTTTATCCACCACCATCCCTCTCCCTGTTCCTTTATCCACGAACGTTCCTCGCCCTGCCCCTTTATCCAAGACCGTCCCTCCCCCTGTCCCTTAATCCAAGACCGTCCATCTCCCTGTCCCTTAATCCAAGACCGTCCCTCCCCCAGTCCCTTAATCCAAGACCGTCCCTCTCCCTGTCCCTTGATCCAAGACCTTCCCTCTCCCTGTCCCTTTATCCACTATTGTCCCTCTCCCTGTACCTTTATCCACTACCGTTCCTCTCCCTGTCCCTTTATCCAAGACCGTCCCTCTCCCTGTCCCTTCATCCAAGACCGTCCCTCTAACTGTCCCTTTATCCAAGACCGTCCCTCTCCCTGTCCCTTTATCCAAGACTGTCCCTCTAACTGTCCCTTTATCCAAGACCGTCCCCCCCCTATCCCTTTATCCAAGACCGTCCCTCTCCCTGTCCCTTTATCCAAGACCGTCCCTCTCCCTTTACCTTTATCCACTACCGTCCCACCCCCTGTCCCTTTATCCAAGACGGTCCCTCTCCCTGTCCCTTTATCCAAGACCGTCCCTCTCCCTGCCCCTTTATCCACTACCGTCCCACCCCCTGTCCCTTTATCCAAGACCGTCCCTCCCCCTGTCCCTTTATCCAAGACCGTCCCTCTCCCTGTCCCTTTATCCAAGACCGTCCCCCCCCTGTCCCGTTATCCAAGAGCGTCCCTCTCCCTGCCCCTTTATCCACTACCGTCCCACCCCCTGTCCCTTTATCCAAGACCGTCCCTCCCCCTGTCCCTTTATCCAAGACCGTCCCTCTCCCTGCCCCTTTATTCACTACCGTCCCTCCCCCTGCCCCTTTCTTCACTACCGTCCCTCTCCCCGTCCCTTTATTCACTACCGTCCCTCCCCCTGTCCCTTTATCCAAGACCGTCCCACCCCCTGTCCCTTTATCCAAGACCGTCCCCCCCCTGTCCCGTTATCCACTACCTTCCCACCCCCTGTCCCATTATCCAAGAGCGTCCCTCTCCCTGCCCCTTTATTCACTACCGTCCCTCCCCCTGCCCCTTTCTTCACTACCGTCCCTCCCCCTGCCCCTTTCTTCACTACCGTCCCTCTCCCCGTCCCTTTATTCACTACCGTCCCTCCCCCTGTCCCTTTCTCCACTACCGTCCCTCTTCCTGTCCCTTTATCCACTCCCGTCCCTCACCCTGTCCCTTTATCCAATACCGTCCCTCTCCCTGTCCCTTTCTCCAAGACCGTCCCTCTCCCTGTCCCATTATCCACTACCGTCCCTCCCCCTGACCCGTTATACAAGACCGTCCCTCTCCCTGTCCCTTTATCCAAGACCGTCCCTCTCCCTGTCCCATTATCCACTACCGTCCCTCTCCCTGTCCCGTTATCCAAGACCGTCCCTCTCCCTGTCCCTTTATCCAAGACCGTCCCTCTCCCTGTCCCGTTATCCAAGACCGTCCCGCTCCCTGTCCCTTTATCAAAGACCGTCCCTCTCCCTGTCCCGTTATCCAAGACCGTCCCTCTCCCTGTCCCTTTATCCGAGACCGTCCCTCTCCCTGTCCCTTTATCCAAGACCGTCCCTCTCCCAGTAGCTTTATCCAAGACCGTCCCTCTCCCTGTCCCTTTATTCAAGACCGTCCCTCTCCCAGTAGCTTTATCCAAGACCGTCCCTCTCCCTGTCCCTTTATTCAAGACCGTCCCTCTCCCTGTCCCTTTATTCAAGACCGTCCCTCTCCCTGCCCCTTTATTCACTACCGTCCCTCTCCCTGTCCCTTTATCCACTATTGTCCCTCTCCCTGTACCTTTATCCACTACCATTCCTCTCCCTGTCCCTTTATCCAAGACCGTACCTCTCCCTGTCCCTTTATTCACTACCGTCCCTCTCCCTGTCCCTTTATTCAATACCGTCCCTCTCCTGCCCTTTTATTCACTACCGTCCCTCTCCTGCTCTTTTATTCACTACCGTCCCTCTCCCTGCCCCTTTATTCACTACCGTCCCTCTTCCTGTCCCTTTATCCAAAACCGTCCCTCTCCCTGCCCCTTTATTCACTACCGTCCCTCTCCTGCCCTTTTATTCACTACCGTCCCTCTCCCTGCTCCTTTATTCACTACCGTCCCTCTTCCTGTCCCTTTATCCACCACCGTCCCTCTCCCTGTACCTTTATCCAAGACCGTCCCTGCCACATCCTGTCCCTTTATCCACTACCGTCCCTCCCCTAGTCCCGTTATCCAAGACCGTCCCTCCCCCTGTCCCTTTATCCAAGACCGTCCCTCCCCCTGTCCCTTTATCCATGACCGTCCCTGCCATATCCTGTCCCTTTATCCACTACCGTCCCTCTCCCTGTCCATTTATCCAAGACCGTCCCTCACCCTGTCCCTTTATCCAAGACCGTCCCTCTCCCTGGCCCTTTATCCAAGACCGCCCCTCTCCCTGGCCCTTTATCCAAGACCGTCCCTCTCCCTGTCCCTTTATCCAAGACCGTTCCTCCCCCTGCCCCTTTATTCACTACCGTCCCTCCCCCTATCCCTTTCTCCACTACCGTCCCTCTCCTTGTCCCTTTATCCACTAATGTCTCTCTCCCTATCCCTTTATCCACTCCCGTCCCTCTCCCTGTCCCTTTCTCCACTAACGTCCCTCTCCCTGTCCCTTTATCCAAGACCGTCCCTCCCCCTGTCCCTTTATCCACTACCGTCCCTCCCCTAGTCCCGTTATCCAAGACCGTCCCTCCCCCTGTCCCTTTATCCAAGACCGTTCCTCCCCCTGCCCCTTTATTCACTACCGTCCCTCCCCCTATCCCTTTCTCCACTACCGTCCCTCTCCTTGTCCCTTTATCCACTAATGTCTCTCTCCCTATCCCTTTATCCACTCCCGTCCCTCTCCCTGTCCCTTTCTCCACTAACGTCCCTCTCCCTGTCCCTTTATCCAAGACCGTCCCTCCCCCTGTCCCTTTATCCACTACCGTCCCTCCCCTAGTCCCGTTATCCAAGACCGTCCCTCCCCCTGTCCCTTTATCCAAGACCGTCCCTCCCCCTGTCCCTTTATCCAAGACCGTCCCTTCCCCTGTCCCTTTATCCACCCGTCCCTCTCCCTGTCCCTTTATCCACTACCGTCCATCTCCCTGTCCCTTTATCCACTACCGTCCCTCTACCTGTCAGTTTATCCACTACCGTTCCTCGCCCTGCCCCTTTATCCAAAAGTGTCCCTGTCCCTGCCCTTTTATTCACTACCGTCCCTCTCCCTGCCCCTTTATTCACTACCGTCCCTCTCCCTGTCCCTTTATCCACTACCGTCCCTCTCCCTGTCCCTTTATCCAAGAGCGTCCCTCTCCCTGCCCCTTTATCCAAGAGCGTCCCTCTCCCTGCCCCTTTATTCACTACTGTCCCTCTCCCTGTCCCTTTATCCACCACCATCCCTCTCCCTGTCCCTTTATCCACCACCATCCCTCTCCCTGTCCCTTTATCCAAGACCGTCCCTCTCCCTGTCCCTTTGTCCAAGACCGTCCCTCTCCCTGGCCCTTTATCCAAGACCGTCCCTCCCCCCTCCCTTTATCCACGACCGTCCCTCTCCCTGTCCCTTTATCCACTACCGTCCCTGTCCCTGTCCCTTTATCCACCACCATCCCTCTCCCTGTTCCTTTATCCACGAACGTTCCTCGCCCTGCCCCTTTATCCAAGACCGTCCCTCTCCCTGTCCCTTTGTCCAAGACCGTCCCTCTCCCTGGCCCTTTATCCAAGACCGTCCCTCCCCCCTCCCTTTATCCACCACCATTCCTCTCCCTGTCCCTTAATCCAAGACCGTCCCTCTCCCTGTCCCTTAATCCAAGACCGTCTCTCCCCCTGTCCCTTTATCCACGACCGTTCCTTTCCCAACCCCTTAATCCAAGACCGTCCCTCTCCCTGTCCCTTTATCCACCACCATCCCTCTCCCTGTTCCTTTATCCACGAACGTTCCTCGCCCTGCCCCTTTATCCAAGACCGTCCCTCCCCCTGTCCCTTAATCCAAGACCGTCCATCTCCCTGTCCCTTAATCCAAGACCGTCCCTCCCCCAGTCCCTTAATCCAAGACCGTCCCTCTCCCTGTCCCTTGATCCAAGACCTTCCCTCTCCCTGTCCCTTTATCCACTATTGTCCCTCTCCCTGTACCTTTATCCACTACCGTTCCTCTCCCTGTCCCTTTATCCAAGACCGTCCCTCTCCCTGTCCCTTCATCCAAGACCGTCCCTCTAACTGTCCCTTTATCCAAGACCGTCCCTCTCCCTGTCCCTTTATCCAAGACTGTCCCTCTAACTGTCCCTTTATCCAAGACCGTCCCCCCCCTATCCCTTTATCCAAGACCGTCCCTCTCCCTGTCCCTTTATCCAAGACCGTCCCTCTCCCTTTACCTTTATCCGAGAACGTCCCTCTCCCTGTCCCGTTATCCGTGACCGTCCCTCTCCCTGTCCCTTTATCCGAGAACGTCCCTCCCCCTGACCCGTTATCCAAGACCGTCCCTCCGCCTGTCCCTTTATCCGAGACCGTCCCTCTCCCTGTCCCGTTATCCAAGACTGTCCCTCTCCCTGTCCCTTTATCCGAGACCGTCCCTCTCCCTGTCCCGTTATCCAAGACCGTCCCTCTCCCTGTCCCTTTATCCAAGACCGTCCCTCTCCCTGTCCCTTTATCCGAGAACGTCCCTCTCCCTGTCCCGTTATCCGTGACCGTCCCTCTCCCTGTCCCTTTATCCGAGAACGTCCCTCTCCCTGTCCCTTTATCCACTACCGTCCCTCTCCCTGCCCCTTTATCCACTACCGTCCCTCTCCCTGTCCCTTTATCCAAGACCGTCCCTCTCCCAGTAGCTTTATCCAAGACCGTCCCTCTCCCTGACCCTTTATCCAAGACCGTCCCTCTCCCTGTCCCTTTATTCAAGACCGTCCCTCTCCCTGCCCCTTTATTCACTACCATCCCTCTCCCTGTCCCTTTATCCACTATTGTCCCTCTCCCTGTACCTTTATCCACTACCATTCCTCTCCCTGTCCCTTTATCCAAGACCGTCCCCCTCCCTGTCCCTTTATTCACTACCGTCCCTCTCCCTGTCCCTTTATCCACTACCGTCCCTCTCCCTGCCCCTTTATTCACTACCGTCCCTCTCCCTGTCCCTTTATCCACTATTGTCCCTCTTCCTGTCCTTTTATCCAAAACCGTCCCTCTCCCTGCCCCTTTATTCACTACCGTCCCTCTCCCTGTCCCTTTATCCACTATTGTCCCTCTCCCTGTACCTTTATCCACTACCATTCCTCTCCCTGTCCCTTTATCCAAGACCGTTCCTCTCCCTTTATCCAAGACCGTCCCTCTCCCTGTCCCTTTATCCACTATTGTCCCTCTCCCTGTCCCTTTATCCACTGTTGTCCCTCTCCCTGTCCCTTTATCCACTACCGTCCCTCTCCCTGTCCCTTTATCCACTGTTGTCCCTCTCCCTGTCCCTTTATCCACTACCGTCCCTCTCCCTGTCCCTTTATCCAAGACCGTTCCTCCCCCTGCCCCTTTATTCACTACCGTCCCTCTCCCTGTCCCTTTATTCACAACCGTCCCTCCCCCTATCCCTTTCTCCACTACCGTCCCTCTCCTTGTCCCTTTATCCACTAATGTCTCTCTCCCTATCCCTTTATCCACTCCCGTCCCTCTCCCTCTCCCTTTCTCCACTAACGTCCCTCTCCCTGTCCCTTTATCCAAGACCGTCCCTCCCCATGTCCCTTTATCCATGACCGTCCCTGCCACATCCTGTCCCTTTATCCACTACCGTCCCTCCCCTAGTCCCGTTATCCAAGACCGTCCCTCCCCCTGTCCCTTTATCCAAGACCGTCCCTCCCCCTGTCCCTTTATCCAAGACCGTCCCTTCCCCTGTCCCTTTATCCACCCGTCCCTCTCCCTGTCCCTTTATCCACTACCGTCCATCTCCCTGTCCCTTTATCCACTACCGTCCCTCTACCTGTCAGTTTATCCACTACCGTTCCTCGCCCTGCCCCTTTATCCAAAAGTGTCCCTGTCCCTGCCCTTTTATTCACTACCGTCCCTCTCCCTGCCCCTTTATTCACTACCGTCCCTCTCCCTGTCCCTTTATCCACTACCGTCCCTCTCCCTGTCCCTTTATCCAAGAGCGTCCCTCTCCCTGCCCCTTTATCCAAGAGCGTCCCTCTCCCTGCCCCTTTATTCACTACTGTCCCTCTCCCTGTCCCTTTATCCACCACCATCCCTCTCCCTGTCCCTTTATCCACCACCATCCCTCTCCCTGTCCCTTTATCCACCACCATCCCTCTCCCTGTCCCTTTCTCCAAGACCGTCCCTTTCTCTGTCCCTTTATCCACTACCGTCCCTCTCCCTGTCCCTTTATCCAAGACCGTCCCTCTCCCTGTCCCTTTGTCCAAGACCGTCCCTCTCCCTGGCCCTTTATCCAAGACCGTCCCTCCCCCCTCCCTTTATCCACGACCGTCCCTCTCCCTGTCCCTTTATCCACTACCGTCCCTGTCCCTGTCCCTTTATCCACCACCATCCCTCTCCCTGTTCCTTTATCCACGAACGTTCCTCGCCCTGCCCCTTTATCCAAGACCGTCCCTCTCCCTGTCCCTTTGTCCAAGACCGTCCCTCTCCCTGGCCCTTTATCCAAGACCGTCCCTCCCCCCTCCCTTTATCCACCACCATTCCTCTCCCTGTCCCTTAATCCAAGACCGTCCCTCTCCCTGTCCCTTAATCCAAGACCGTCTCTCCCCCTGTCCCTTTATCCACGACCGTTCCTTTCCCAACCCCTTAATCCAAGACCGTCCCTCTCCCTGTCCCTTTATCCACCACCATCCCTCTCCCTGTTCCTTTATCCACGAACGTTCCTCGCCCTGCCCCTTTATCCAAGACCGTCCCTCCCCCTGTCCCTTAATCCAAGACCGTCCATCTCCCTGTCCCTTAATCCAAGACCGTCCCTCCCCCAGTCCCTTAATCCAAGACCGTCCCTCTCCCTGTCCCTTGATCCAAGACCTTCCCTCTCCCTGTCCCTTTATCCACTATTGTCCCTCTCCCTGTACCTTTATCCACTACCGTTCCTCTCCCTGTCCCTTTATCCAAGACCGTCCCTCTCCCTGTCCCTTCATCCAAGACCGTCCCTCTAACTGTCCCTTTATCCAAGACCGTCCCTCTCCCTGTCCCTTTATCCAAGACTGTCCCTCTAACTGTCCCTTTATCCAAGACCGTCCCCCCCCTATCCCTTTATCCAAGACCGTCCCTCTCCCTGTCCCTTTATCCAAGACCGTCCCTCTCCCTTTACCTTTATCCGAGAACGTCCCTCTCCCTGTCCCGTTATCCGTGACCGTCCCTCTCCCTGTCCCTTTATCCGAGAACGTCCCTCCCCCTGACCCGTTATCCAAGACCGTCCCTCCGCCTGTCCCTTTATCCGAGACCGTCCCTCTCCCTGTCCCGTTATCCAAGACTGTCCCTCTCCCTGTCCCTTTATCCGAGACCGTCCCTCTCCCTGTCCCGTTATCCAAGACCGTCCCTCTCCCTGTCCCTTTATCCAAGACCGTCCCTCTCCCTGTCCCTTTATCCGAGAACGTCCCTCTCCCTGTCCCGTTATCCGTGACCGTCCCTCTCCCTGTCCCTTTATCCGAGAACGTCCCTCTCCCTGTCCCTTTATCCACTACCGTCCCTCTCCCTGCCCCTTTATCCACTACCGTCCCTCTCCCTGTCCCTTTATCCAAGACCGTCCCTCTCCCAGTAGCTTTATCCAAGACCGTCCCTCTCCCTGACCCTTTATCCAAGACCGTCCCTCTCCCTGTCCCTTTATTCAAGACCGTCCCTCTCCCTGCCCCTTTATTCACTACCATCCCTCTCCCTGTCCCTTTACTCCACTATTGTCCCTCTCCCTGTACCTTTATCCACTACCATTCCTCTCCCTGTCCCTTTATCCAAGACCGTCCCCCTCCCTGTCCCTTTATTCACTACCGTCCCTCTCCCTGTCCCTTTATCCACTACCGTCCCTCTCCCTGCCCCTTTATTCACTACCGTCCCTCTCCCTGTCCCTTTATCCACTATTGTCCCTCTCCCTGTACCTTTATCCACTACCATTCCTCTCCCTGTCCCTTTATCCAAGACCGTTCCTCTCCCTTTATCCAAGACCGTCCCTCTCCCTGTCCCTTTATCCACTATTGTCCCTCTCCCTGTCCCTTTATCCACTGTTGTCCCTCTCCCTGACCCTTTATCCACTACCGTCCCTCTCCCTGTCCCTTTATCCACTGTTGTCCCTCTCCCTGTCCCTTTATCCACTACCGTCCCTCTCCCTGTCCCTTTATCCAAGACCGTCCCTCTCCCTGTCCCTTTATCCAAGACCGTCCCCCCCCTGTCCCGTTATCCAAGAGCGTCCCTCTCCCTGCCCCTTTATCCACTACCGTCCCACCCCCTGTCCCTTTATCCAAGACCGTCCCTCCCCCTGTCCCTTTATCCAAGACCGTCCCTCTCCCTGCCCCTTTATTCACTACCGTCCCTCCCCCTGCCCCTTTCTTCACTACCGTCCCTCTCCCCGTCCCTTTATTCACTACCGTCCCTCCCCCTGTCCCTTTATCCAAGACCGTCCCACCCCCTGTCCCTTTATCCAAGACCGTCCCCCCCCTGTCCCGTTATCCACTACCTTCCACCCCCTGTCCCATTATCCAAGAGCGTCCCTCTCCCTGCCCCTTTATTCACTACCGTCCCTCCCCCTGCCCCTTTCTTCACTACCGTCCCTCCCCCTGCCCCTTTCTTCACTACCGTCCCTCTCCCCGTCCCTTTATTCACTACCGTCCCTCCCCCTGTCCCTTTCTCCACTACCGTCCCTCTTCCAGTCCCTTTATCCACTCCCGTCCCTCACCCTGTCCCTTTATCCAATACCGTCCCTCTCCCTGTCCCTTTCTCCAAGACCGTCCCTCTCCCTGTCCCATTATCCACTACCGTCCCTCCCCCTGACCCGTTATACAAGACCGTCCCTCTCCCTGTCCCTTTATCCAAGACCGTCCTCTCCCTGTCCCATTATCCACTACCGTCCCTCTCCCTGTCCCGTTATCCAAGACCGTCCCTCTCCCTGTCCCTTTATCCAAGACCGTCCCTCTCCCTGTCCCGTTATCCAAGACCGTCCCTCTCCCTGTCCCTTTATCAAAGACCGTCCCTCTCCCTGTCCCGTTATCCAAGACCGTCCCTCTCCCTGTCCCTTTATCCGAGACCGTCCCTCTCCCTGTCCCTTTATCCAAGACCGTCCCTCTCCCAGTAGCTTTATCCAAGACCGTCCCTCTCCCTGTCCCTTTATTCAAGACCGTCCCTCTCCCAGTAGCTTTATCCAAGACCGTCCCTCTCCCTGTCCTTTCTTCAAGACCGTCCCTCTCCCTGTCCCTTTATTCAAGACCGTCCTCTCCCTGCCCCTTTATTCACTACCGTCCCTCTCCCTGTCCCTTTATCCACTATTGTCCCTCTCCCTGTACCTTTATCCACTACCATTCCTCTCCCTGTCCCTTTATCCAAGACCGTACCTCTCCTGTCCCTTTATTCACTACCGTCCCTCTCCCTGTCCCTTTATTCAATACCGTCCCTCTCCTGCCCTTTTATTCACTACCGTCCCTCTCCTGCTCTTTTATTCACTACCGTCCCTCTCCCTGCCCCTTGATTCACTACCGTCCCTCTTCCTGTCCCTTTATCCAAAACCGTCCCTCTCCCTGCCCCTTTATTCACTACCGTCCCTCTCCTGCCCTTTTATTCACTACCGTCCCTCTCCCTGCTCCTTTATTCACTACCGTCCCTCTTCCTGTCCCTTTATCCACCACCGTCCCTCTCCCTGTACCTTTATCCAAGACCGTCCCTGCCACATCCTGTCCCTTTATCCACTACCGTCCCTCCCCTAGTCCCGTTATCCAAGACCGTCCCTCCCCTGTCCCTTTATCCAAGACCGTCCCTCCCCCTGTCCCTTTATCCATGACCGTCCCTGCCACATCCTGTCCCTTTATCCACTACGTCCCTCTCCCTGTCCATTTATCCAAGACCGTCCCTCACCCTGTCCCTTTATCGAAGACCGTCCCTCTCCCTGGCCCTTTATCCAAGACCGCCCCTCTCCCTGGCCCTTTATCCAAGACCGTCCCTCCCCCCTCCCTTTAATCCACTACCGTCCCTCTCCCTGTCCCTTTATCCACTACCGTCACCCTCTCCCTGTCCCTTTATCCACTACCGTCCCTCTCCCTGTCCCTTTATCCACTATTGTCCCTCCCCCTGCCCCTTTATACACCACCATCACTCTCCCTGTTCCTTTATCCACGACCGTTCCTCGCCCTGCCCCTTTATCCAAGAGCATCCCTCTCCCTATCCCTTTATTCACTACCGTCCCTCTCACTGCCCCTTTGTTCACTACTGTCCCTCTCCCTGTCCCTTTATCCACTATTGTCCCTCCCCCTGCCCCTTTATCCACCACCATCCCTCTCCCTGTTCCTTTATCCACGACCGTTCCTCGCCCTGCCCCTTTATCCAAGAGCATCCCTCTCCCTGTCCCTTTGTCCACCACCTTCCCTCTCCCTGTCCCTTTATCCAAGACCGTCCCTCTCCCTGTCCCTTGATCCAAAACCGTCCCTCTCCCTTTCCCTTGATCCACCACCATCCCTCTCCCTGTCCCTTTATCCAATACTGTCCCTCTTCCTGTCCCTTTATCCAAGACCGTCCCTCTCCCTGTCCCTTTATCCAAGACCGTCCCTCTCCCTGTCCCTTTATCCAAGACCGTCCCTCCATCTGTCCCTTAATCCAAGACCGTCCCTCCCCCTGTCCCTTAATCCAAGACCGTCCCTCCCCCTGTCCCTTTATCCACGACCGTTCCTTTCCCAACCCCTTTATCCAAGACCGTCCCTCTCCCTGTCCCTTTATCCACGACCGTTCCTTTCCCAACCCCTTAATCCAAGACCGTCCCTCCCCCTGTCCCTTAATCCAAGACCGTCCCTGTCCCTGTCCCTTAATCCAAGACCGTCCCTCCCCCAGTCCCTTTATCCACTATTGTCCCTCTCCCTGTCACTTTATCCAAGACCATCCCTCTACCTGTCCCTTTATCCAATACCGTCCCTCTCCCTGTCCCTTTATCCAAGACCGTCCCTCCATCTGTCCCTTAATCCAAGACCGTCCCTCCCCCAGTCCCTTTATCCACTATTGTCCCTCCCCCTGTCCCTTAATCCAAGACCGTCCCTCTCCCTGTCCCTTAATCCAAGACCGTCCCTCCCCCTGTCCCTTTATCCACGACCATTCCTTTCCCAACCCCTTTATCCAAGACCGTCCCTCTCCCTGTCCCTTTATCCACGACCGTTCCTTTCCCAACCCCTTAATCCAAGACCGTCCCTCCCCCAGTCCCTTAATCCAAGACCTTCCCTCTCCCTGTCCCTTAATCCAAGACCGTCCCTCTCCCTGTCCCTTTATCCAAGTGCGTCCCTCCCCCTGTCGCTTTCTCCATTCCTGTCCCTCCCCTTGTCCCTTTCTCCACTACCGTCCCTCTTCCTGTCCCTTTCTCCACTACCGTCCCTCTCCCCCTCCCTTTCTCCACTACCGTCCCTCCACCTGTCCCTTTCTCCACTACCGTCCCTACCCCTGTCCCTTTCTCCAATACCGACCCTCTTCCTGTCCCTTTCTCCACTACCGTCCCTCTTCCTGTCCCGTTATCCAAGACCGTCCCTCTCCCTGTCCCTTCATCCAAGACCGTCCCTCTAACTGTCCCTTTATCCAAGACAGTCCCTCCCCCTGTCCCTTTATCCAAGACCGTCCCTCTCCCTGTCCCTTTATCCAAGACCGTCCCTCTCCCTGTCCCTTTATCCAAGACCGTCCCTCTAACTGTCCCTTTATCCAAGACCGTCCCTCTCCCTGTCCCTTTATCCAAGACCGTCCCTCTCCCTTTACCTTTATCCACTACCGTCCCACCCCCTGTCCCTTTATCCAAGAGCGTCCCTCTCCCTGCCCCTTTATTCACTACCGTCCCTCCCTCTGCCCCTTTCTTCACTACCGTCCCTCCCCCTGCCCCTTTCTTCACTACCGTCCCTCTCCCCGTCCCTTTATTCACTACCGTCCCTCCCCCTGTCCCTTTCTCCACTACCGTCCCTCTTCCTGTCCCTTTATCCACTCCCGTCCCTCACCCTGTCCCTTTATCCAATACCGTCCCTCTCCCTGTCCCTTTCTCCAATACCGTCCCTCTTCCTGTCCCGATATCCACTACCGTCCCTCTTCCTGTCCCTTTATCCACCACCGTCCCTCTCCCTGTACCTTTATCCAAGACCATCCCTCTACCTGTCCCTTTATCCAATACCGTCCCTCTCCCTGTCCCTTTATCCAAGACCGTCCCTCCATCTGTCCCTTAATCCAAGACCGTCCCTCCCCCTGTCCCTTAATCCAAGACCGTCCCTCTCCCTGTCCCTTCATCCAAGACCGTCCCTCCCCCTGTCCCTTTATCCACGACCATTCCTTTCCCAACCCCTTTATCCAAGACCGTCCCTCTCCCTGTCCCTTTATCCACGACCGTTCCTTTCCCAACCCCTTAATCCAAGACCGTCCCTCTCCCTGTCCCTTTATCCAAGAGCGTCCCTCCCCCTGTCGCTTTCTCCAATACCGTCCCTCTTCCTGTCCCTTTCTCCACTACCGTCCCTCTTCCTGTCCCTTTCTCCACTACCGTCCCTCTCCCCCTCCCTTTCTCCACTACCGTCCCTCCACCTGTCCCTTTCTCCACTACCGTCCCTACCCCTGTCCCTTTCTCCAATACCAACCCTCTTCCTGTCCCTTTCTCCACTACCGTCCCTCTTCCTGTCCCGTTATCCAAGACCGTCCCTCTCCCTGTCCCTTCATCCAAGACCGTCCCTCTAACTGTCCCTTTATCCAAGACAGTCCCTCCCCCTGTCCCTTTATCCAAGACCGTCCCTCTCCCTGTCCCTTTATCCAAGACCGTCCCTCTAACTGTCCCTTTATCCAAGACCGTCCCTCTAACTGTCCCTTTATCCAAGACCGTCCCTCCCACTGTCCCTTTATCCAAGACCGTCCCTCCACCTGTCCCTTTATCCAAGACCGTCCCTCTCCCTGTCCCTTTATCCAAGACTGTCCCTCTAACTGTCCCTTTATCCAAGACCGTCCCTCCCCTATCCCTTTATCCAAGACCGTCCCTCTCCCTGTCCCTTTATCCAAGACTGTCCCTCTAACTGTCCCTTTATCCAAGACCGTCCCCCCCCTATCCCTTTATCCAAGACCGTCCCTCTCCCTGTCCCTTTATCCAAGACCGTCCCTCTCCCTTTACCTTTATCCACTACCGTCCCACCCCCTGTCCCTTTATCCAAGAACGTCCCTCTCCCTGTCCCTTTATCCAAGACCGTCCCTCTCCCTGCCCCTTTATCCACTACCGTCCCACCCCCTGTCCCTTTATCCAAGACCGTCCCTCCCCCTGTCCCATTATCCAAGACCGTCCCTCTCCCTTTATCCAAGACCGTCCCTCTCCCTGTCCCTTTATCCAAGACCGTCCCTCTCCCTGCCCCTTTATCCACTACCGTCCCACCCCCTGTCCCTTTATCCAAGACCGTCCCCCTCCTGTCCCGTTATCCACTACCTTCCCACCCCCTGTCCCATTATCCAAGAGCGTCCCTCTCCCTGCCCCTTTATTCACTACCGTCCCTCCCTCTGCCCCTTTCTTCACTACCGTCCCTCCCCCTGCCCCTTTCTTCACTACCGTCCCTCTCCCCGTCCCTTTATTCACTACCGTCCCTCCCCCTGTCCCTTTCTCCACTACCGTCCCTCTTCCTGTCCCTTTATCCACTCCCGTCCCTCACCCTGTCCCTTTATCCAATACCGTCCCTCTCCCTGTCCCTTTCTC
The DNA here is from genome assembly GCF_036365525.1 of Heterodontus francisci. NCBI lineage: Eukaryota > Metazoa > Chordata > Chondrichthyes > Heterodontiformes > Heterodontidae > Heterodontus > Heterodontus francisci. The sequence continues at coordinate 12,358,141 of NC_090382.1, forward strand.
CAATACCGTCCCTCTTCCTGTCCCTTCATCCAAGACCGTCCCTCTAACTGTCCCTTTATCCACCACCGTCCCTCTCCCTGTACCTTTATCCAAGACCGCCCCTGCCACATCCTGTCCCATTATCCACTACCGTCCCTCCCCCTGACCCGTTATCCAAGACCGTCCCTCTCCCTGTCCCTTTATCCAAGACCGTCCCTCCCCCTGTCCCTTTATCAAAGACCGTCCCTCTCCCTGTCCCTTTATCAAAGACCGTCCCTCTCCCTGTCCCTTTATCCAAGACCGTCCCTCTCCCTGTCCCTTTATCCGAGACCGTCCCTCTCCCTGTCCCTTTATCCAAGACCGTACCTCTCCCTGTCCCTTTATCCGAGACCGTCCCTCTCCCAGTAGCTTTATCCACTACCGTCCAACCCCCTGTCCCTTTATCAAAGACCGTCCCTCTCCCTGTCCCTTTATCCAAGACCGTCCCTCTCCCAGTAGCTTTATCCAAGACCGTCCCTCTCCCTGTCCCTTTATTCAAGACCGTCCCTCTCCCTGTCCCTTTATCCGAGACCGTCCCTCTCCCAGTAGCTTTATCCGAGACCGTCCCTCTCCCTGTCCCTTTATCCAAGACCGTCCCTCTCCCTGTCCCTTTATCCAAAACCGTCCCTCTCCCTGCCCCTTTATTCACTACCGTCCCTCTCCCTGCCCTTTTATTCACTACCGTCCCTCTTCCTGTCCCTTTATCCACCACCGTCCCTCTCCCTGTACCTTTATCCAAGACCGTCCCTCCCCTAGTCCCGTTATCCAAGACCGTCCCTCCCCCTGTCCCTTTATCCAAGACCGTCCCTTCCCCTGTCCCTTTATCCACCCGTCCCTCTCCCTGTCCCTTTATCCACTACCGTCCATCTCCCTGTCCCTTTATCCACTACCGTCCCTCTCCCTGTCCCTTTATCCAAAAGTGTCCCTGTCCCTGCCCTTTTATTCACTACCGTCCCTCTCCCTGCCCCTTTATTCACTACCGTCCCTCTCCCTGTCCCTTTATCCACTACCGTCCCTCTCCCTGTCCCTTTATCCAAGACCGTCCCTCTCCCTGCCCCTTTATCCAAGAGCGTCCCTCTCCCTGCCCCTTTATTCACTACCGTCCCTCTCCCTGCCCCTTTATTCACTACTGTCCCTCCCCCTGTCCCTTAATCCAAGACCGTCCCTCCCCCTGTCCCTTAATCCAAGACCGTCCCTCCCCCTGTCCCTTAATCCAAGACCGTCCCTCTCCGTGTCCCTTAATCCAAGACCGTCCCTCCCCCTGTCCCTTTATCCACGACCGTTCCTTTCCCAACCCCTTAATCCAAGACCGTCCCTCCCCCAGTCCCTTTCTCCAAGACCGTCCCTCTTCCTGTCCCTCTCTCCACTACCGTCCCTCTTCCTGTCCCTTTATCCAAGACCTTCCCTCTCCCTGTCCCTTTATCCACTATTGTCCCTCTCCCTGTACCTTTATCCACTACCGTTCCTCTCCCTGTCCCTTTATCCAAGACCGTCCCTCCCCCTGTCCCTTTCTCCAATACCGTCCCTCTTCCTGTCCCTCTCTCCACTACCGTCCCTCTTCCTGTCCCTTTCTCCACTACCGTCCCTCTCCCCCTCCCTTTCTCCACTACCGTCCCTCCACCTGTCCCTTTCTCCTCTACCGTCCCTACCCCTGTCCCTTTCTCCAATACCGACCCTCTTCCTGTCCCTTTCTCCACTACCGTCCCTCTTCATGTCCCTTTCTCCACTACCGTCCCTCTCCCTCTCCCTTTCTCCACTACCGTCCCTCCACCTGTCCCTTTCTCCACTACCGTCCCTACCCCTGTCCCTTTCTCCAATACCGACCCTCTTCCTGTCCCTTTCTCCACTAACGTCCCTCTCCCTGTCCCTTTATCCACTACCATCCCTCCCCTAGTCCCGTTATCCAAGACCGTCCCTCTCCCTGTCCCTTTATCCAAGACCGTCCCTCCGCCTGTCCCTTTATCCACTATTGTCCCTCCCCCTGCCCCTTTATCCACCACCATCCCTCTCCCTGTTCCTTTATCCACGACCGTTCCTCGCCCTGCCCCTTTATCCAAGAGCATCCCTCTCCCTGTCCCTTTGTCCACCACCTTCCCTCTCCCTGTCCCTTTATCCAAGACCGTCCCTCTCCCTGTCCCTTGATCCAAAACCGTCCCTCTCCCTTTCCCTTGATCCACCACCATCCCTCTCCCTGTCCCTTTATCCAATACTGTCCCTCTTCCTGTCCCTTTATCCAAGACCGTCCCTCTCCCTGTCCCTTTATCCAAGACCGTCCCTCTCCCTGTCCCTTTATCCAAGACCGTCCCTCCATCTGTCCCTTAATCCAAGACCGTCCCTCCCCCTGTCCCTTAATCCAAGACCGTCCCTCCCCCTGTCCCTTTATCCACGACCGTTCCTTTCCCAACCCCTTTATCCAAGACCGTCCCTCTCCCTGTCCCTTTATCCACGACCGTTCCTTTCCCAACCCCTTAATCCAAGACCGTCCCTCCCCCTGTCCCTTAATCCAAGACCGTCCCTGTCCCTGTCCCTTAATCCAAGACCGTCCCTCCCCCAGTCCCTTTATCCACTATTGTCCCTCTCCCTGTCCCTTTATCCAAGACCATCCCTCTACCTGTCCCTTTATCCAATACCGTCCCTCTCCCTGTCCCTTTATCCAAGACCGTCCCTCCATCTGTCCCTTAATCCAAGACCGTCCCTCCCCCTGTCCCTTTATCCACGACCATTCCTTTCCCAACCCCTTTATCCAAGACCGTCTCTCTCCCTGTCCCTTTATCCACGACCGTTCCTTTCCCAACCCCTTAATCCAAGACCGTCCCTCCCCCAGTCCCTTAATCCAAGACCTTCCCTCTCCCTGTCCCTTAATCCAAGACCGTCCCTCTCCCTGTCCCTTTATCCAAGAGCGTCCCTCCCCCTGTCGCTTTCTCCATTCCTGTCCCTCCCCTTGTCCCTTTCTCCACTACCGTCCCTCTTCCTGTCCCTTTCTCCACTACCGTCCCTCTCCCCCTCCCTTTCTCCACTACCGTCCCTCCACCTGTCCCTTTCTCCACTACCGTCCCTACCCCTGTCCCTTTCTCCAATACCGACCCTCTTCCTGTCCCTTTCTCCACTACCGTCCCTCTTCCTGTCCCGTTATCCAAGACCGTCCCTCTCCCTGTCCCTTCATCCAAGACCGTCCCTCTAACTGTCCCTTTATCCAAGACAGTCCCTCCCCCTGTCCCTTTATCCAAGACCGTCCCTCTCCCTGTCCCTTTATCCAAGACCGTCCCTCTCCCTGTCCCTTTATCCAAGACCGTCCCTCTAACTGTCCCTTTATCCAAGACCGTCCCTCTCCCTGTCCCTTTATCCAAGACCGTCCCTCTCCCTTTACCTTTATCCACTACCGTCCCACCCCCTGTCCCTTTATCCAAGAGCGTCCCTCTCCCTGCCCCTTTATTCACTACCGTCCCTCCCTCTGCCCCTTTCTTCACTACCGTCCCTCCCCCTGCCCCTTTCTTCACTACCGTCCCTCTCCCCGTCCCTTTATTCACTACCGTCCCTCCCCCTGTCCCTTTCTCCACTACCGTCCCTCTTCCTGTCCCTTTATCCACTCCCGTCCCTCACCCTGTCCCTTTATCCAATACCGTCCCTCTCCCTGTCCCTTTCTCCAATACCGTCCCTCTTCCTGTCCCGATATCCACTACCGTCCCTCTTCCTGTCCCTTTATCCACCACCGTCCCTCTCCCTGTACCTTTATCCAAGACCATCCCTCTACCTGTCCCTTTATCCAATACCGTCCCTCTCCCTGTCCCTTTATCCAAGACCGTCCCTCCATCTGTCCCTTAATCCAAGACCGTCCCTCCCCCTGTCCCTTAATCCAAGACCGTCCCTCTCCCTGTCCCTTCATCCAAGACCGTCCCTCCCCCTGTCCCTTTATCCACGACCATTCCTTTCCCAACCCCTTTATCCAAGACCGTCCCTCTCCCTGTCCCTTTATCCACGACCGTTCCTTTCCCAACCCCTTAATCCAAGACCGTCCCTCTCCCTGTCCCTTTATCCAAGAGCGTCCCTCCCCCTGTCGCTTTCTCCAATACCGTCCCTCTTCCTGTCCCTTTCTCCACTACCGTCCCTCTTCCTGTCCCTTTCTCCACTACCGTCCCTCTCCCCCTCCCTTTCTCCACTACCGTCCCTCCACCTGTCCCTTTCTCCACTACCGTCCCTACCCCTGTCCCTTTCTCCAATACCGACCCTCTTCCTGTCCCTTTCTCCACTACCGTCCCTCTTCCTGTCCCGTTATCCAAGACCGTCCCTCTCCCTGTCCCTTCATCCAAGACCGTCCCTCTAACTGTCCCTTTATCCAAGACAGTCCCTCCCCCTGTCCCTTTATCCAAGACCGTCCCTCTCCCTGTCCCTTTATCCAAGACCGTCCCTCTAACTGTCCCTTTATCCAAGACCGTCCCTCTAACTGTCCCTTTATCCAAGACCGTCCCTCCCACTGTCCCTTTATCCAAGACCGTCCCTCCACCTGTCCCTTTATCCAAGACCGTCCCTCTCCCTGTCCCTTTATCCAAGACTGTCCCTCTAACTGTCCCTTTATCCAAGACCGTCCCCCCCCTATCCCTTTATCCAAGACCGTCCCTCTCCCTGTCCCTTTATCCAAGACTGTCCCTCTAACTGTCCCTTTATCCAAGACCGTCCCCCCCCATCCCTTTATCCAAGACCGTCCCTCTCCCTGTCCCTTTATCCAAGACCGTCCCTCTCCCTTTACCTTTATCCACTACCGTCCCACCCCCTGTCCCTTTATCCAAGAACGTCCCTCTCCCTGTCCCTTTATCCAAGACCGTCCCTCTCCCTGCCCCTTTATCCACTACCGTCCCACCCCCTGTCCCTTTATCCAAGACCGTCCCTCCCCCTGTCCCATTATCCAAGACCGTCCCTCTCCCTTTATCCAAGACCGTCCCTCTCCCTGTCCCTTTATCCAAGACCGTCCCTCTCCCTGCCCCTTTATCCACTACCGTCCCACCCCCTGTCCCTTTATCCAAGACCGTCCCCCTCCTGTCCTGTTATCCACTACCTTCCCACCCCCTGTCCCATTATCCAAGAGCGTCCCTCTCCCTGCCCCTTTATTCACTACCGTCCCTCCCTCTGCCCCTTTCTTCACTACCGTCCCTCCCCCTGCCCCTTTCTTCACTACCGTCCCTCTCCCCGTCCCTTTATTCACTACCGTCCCTCCCCCTGTCCCTTTCTCCACTACCGTCCCTCTTCCTGTCCCTTTATCCACTTCCGTCCCTCACCCTGTCCCTTTATCCAATACCGTCCCTCTCCCTGTCCCTTTCTCCAATACCGTCCCTCTTCCTGTCCCTTCATCCAAGACCGTCCCTCTAACTGTCCCTTTATCCACCACCGTCCCTCTCCTTGTACCTTTATCCAAGACCGCCCCTGCCACATCCTGTCCCATTATCCACTACCGTCCCTCCCCCTGACCCGTTATCCAAGACCGTCCCTCTCCCTGTCGCTTTATCCAAGACCGTCCCTCCCCCTGTCCCTTTATCAAAGACCGTCCCTCTCCCTGTCCCTTTATCAAAGACCGTCCCTCTCCCTGTCCCTTTATCCAAGACCGTCCCTCTCCCTGTCCCTTTATCCGAGACCGTCCCTCTCCCTGTCCCTTTATCCAAGACCGTACCTCTCCCTGTCCCTTTATCCGAGACCGTCCCTCTCCCAGTAGCTTTATCCACTACCGTCCAACCCCCTGTCCCTTTATCAAAGACCGTCCCTCTCCCTGTCCCTTTATCCAAGACCGTCCCTCTCCCAGTAGCTTTATCCAAGACCGTCCCTCTCCCTGTCCCTTTATTCAAGACCGTCCCTCTCCCTGTCCCTTTATCCGAGACCGTCCCTCTCCCAGTAGCTTTATCCGAGACCGTCCCTCTCCCTGTCCCTTTATCCAAGACCGTCCCTCTCCCTGTCCCTTTATCCAAAACCGTCCCTCTCCCTGCCCCTTTATTCACTACCGTCCCTCTCCCTGCCCTTTTATTCACTACCGTCCCTCTTCCTGTCCCTTTATCCACCACCGTCCCTCTCCCTGTACCTTTATCCAAGACCGTCCCTCCCCTAGTCCCGTTATCCAAGACCGTCCCTCCCCCTGTCCCTTTATCCAAGACCGTCCCTTCCCCTGTCCCTTTATCCACCCGTCCCTCTCCCTGTCCCTTTATCCACTACCGTCCATCTCCCTGTCCCTTTATCCACTACCGTCCCTCTCCCTGTCCCTTTATCCAAAAGTGTCCCTGTCCCTGCCCTTTTATTCACTACCGTCCCTCTCCCTGCCCCTTTATTCACTACCGTCCCTCTCCCTGTCCCTTTATCCACTACCGTCCCTCTCCCTGTCCCTTTATCCAAGACCGTCCCTCTCCCTGCCCCTTTATCCAAGAGCGTCCCTCTCCCTGCCCCTTTATTCACTAGCGTCCCTCTCCCTGCCCCTTTATTCACTACTGTCCCTCCCCCTGTCCCTTAATCCAAGACCGTCCCTCCCCCTGTCCCTTAATCCAAGACCGTCCCTCCCCCTGTCCCTTAATCCAAGACCGTCCCTCTCCGTGTCCCTTAATCCAAGACCGTCCCTCCCCCTGTCCCTTTATCCACGACCGTTCCTTTCCCAACCCCTTAATCCAAGACCGTCCCTCCCCCAGTCCCTTTCTCCAAGACCGTCCCTCTTCCTGTCCCTCTCTCCACTACCGTCCCTCTTCCTGTCCCTTTATCCAAGACCTTCCCTCTCCCTGTCCCTTTATCCACTATTGTCCCTCTCCCTGTACCTTTATCCACTACCGTTCCTCTCCCTGTCCCTTTATCCAAGACCGTCCCTCCCCCTGTCCCTTTCTCCAATACCGTCCCTCTTCCTGTCCCTTTCTCCACTACCGTCCCTCTCCCCCTCCCTTTCTCCACTACCGTCCCTCCACCTGTCCCTTTCTCCTCTACCGTCCCTACCCCTGTCCCTTTCTCCAATACCGACCCTCTTCCTGTCCCTTTCTCCACTACCGTCCCTCTTCATGTCCCTTTCTCCACTACCGTCCCTCTCCCTCTCCCTTTCTCCACTACCGTCCCTCCACCTGTCCCTTTCTCCACTACCGTCCCTACCCCTGTCCCTTTCTCCAATACCGACCCTCTTCCTGTCCCTTTCTCCACTAACGTCCCTCTCCCTGTCCCTTTATCCACTACCATCCCTCCCCTAGTCCCGTTATCCAAGACCGTCCCTCCCCCTGTCCCTTTATCCAAGACTGTCCCTCTCCCTGTCCCTTTATCCAAGACCGTCCCTCCGCCTGTCCCTTTATCCACTATTGTCCCTCTCCCTGTCCCTTTATCCAAGACCATCCCTCTCCCTGTCCCTTTATCCAATACCGTCCCTCTCCCTGTCCCTTTATCCAAGACCGTCCCTCCATCTGTCCCTTAATCCAAGACCGTCCCTCCCCCTGTCCCTTAATCCAAGACCGTCCCTCTCCCTGTCCCTTTATCCACGACCGTTCCTTTCCCAACCCCTTTATCCAAGACCGTCCCTCTCCCTGTCCCTTTATCCACGACCGTTCCTTTCCCAACCCCTTAATCCAAGACCGTCCCTCCCCCTGTCCCTTAATCCAAGACCTTCCCTCTCCCTGTCCCTTAATCCAAGACCGTCCCTCCCCCAGTCCCTTAATCCAAGACCGTCCCTCTCCCTGTCCCTTTATCCACTATTGTCCCTCTCCCTGTACCTTTATCCACTACCGTTCCTCTCCCTGTCCCTTTATCCAAGAGCGTCCCTCCCCCTGTCCCTTTCTCCAATACCGTCCCTCTTCCTGTCCCTTTCTCCACTACCGTCCCTCTTCCTGTCCCTTTCTCCACTACCGTCCCTCTCCCCCTCCCTTTCTCCACTACCATCCCTCCACCTGTCCCTTTCTCCACTACCGTCCCTACCCCTGTCCCTTTCTCCAATACCGACCCTCTTCCTGTCCCTTTCTCCACTACCGTCCCTCTTCCTGTCCCGTTATCCAAGACCGTCCCTCTCCCTGTCCCTTTATCCAAGACCGTCCCTCCGCCTGTCCCTTTATCCAAGACCATCCCTCTCCCTGTCCCTTTATCCAATACCGTCCCTCTCCCTGTCCCTTTATCCACTACCGTTCCTCTCCCTGTCCCAATATCCAAGAGCGTCCCTCTCCCTGTCCCTTTATCCATGACCGTCCCTCTCCCTGTCCCTTTATCCACCACCGTCCCTCCCCCTGTCCCTTTATCCAAGACCGTCCCTCCCCCTGTCCCTTTATCCAAGACCGTCCCTCTCCCTGTCCCTTTATCCAAGACTGTCCCTCCCCCTGTCCCTTTATCCAAAACCGTCCCTCTCCCTGTCCCTTTATCCACCACCGTCCCTCTCCCTGTGCCTTTATCCAAAACCGTCCCTCTCCCTGTCCCTTTATCCACCACCGTCCCTCTCCCTGTCCCTTTATCCAAAACCGTCCCTCTCCCTGTCCCTTTATCTACCACCGTCCCTCTCCCTGTCCCTTTATCCAAGACTGTCAATCTCCCTGTCCCTTTATCCAAAACCGTCCCTCTCCCTGTGCCTTTATCCAAAACCGTCCCTCTCCCTGTCCCTTTATCCACCACCGTCCCTCTCCCTGTCCCTTTATCCAAAACCGTCCCTCTCCCTGTCCCTTTATCCAAGACTGTCCCTCCCCCTGTCCCTTTATCCAAAACCGTCCCTCTCCCTGTCCCTTTATCTACCACCGTCCCTCTCCCTGTCCCTTTATCCAAAACCGTCCCTCTCCCTGTCCCTTTATCTACCACCGTCCCTCTCCCTGTCCCTTTATCCAAGACAGACCCTCTCCCTGTCTCTTTATCCAAGACCGTCCCTCTCCCTGTCCCTTTATCCAAAACCGTCCCTCTCCCTGTCCCTTTATCCACCACCGTCCCTCTCCCTGTCCCTTTATCCAAAACCGTCCCTCTCCCTGTCCCTTTATCCAAAACCGTCCCTCTCCCTGTCCCTTTATCCACCACCGTCCCTCTCCCTGTCCCTTTATCCACCACCCTCCTTCTCCCTGTCCCTTTATCCAACACCGTCCCTCTCCCTGTCCCTTAATCCACTAGCATCCCTCTCCCTGTCCCTTTATCATCCACCTCCCAGCTTCCTGTCCCTTTTTCCACCACCGTCCCTCTCCCTGTCGCTTTATCCAAAACCATCCCTCTCCCTGTCCCTTTATCCACCACCGTCCCTCCCCCTGTCCCTTTATCCACCACCGTCCCTCTCCCTGTCCCTTTATCCAAGACTGTCCCTCTCCCTGTCCCTTTATCCAAAACCATGCCTCTCCCTGTCCCTTTATCCACCACCGTCCCTCTCCCTGCCCCATTATCCAACACCGTACCTCTTCCTGTCCCCTTATCCACTACCGTCCCTCTCCCTGTCCCTTTATCCAATCCCATCCCTCTCCCTGTCCCTTTATCCAATCCCATCCCTCTCCCTGTCCCTTTATCCACCACCGTCGCTCTCCCTGTCCCTTTATCCACCACCGTCCCTCTCCCTGTCCCTTTATCCACCACCGTCCCTCTCCCTGTCCCTTTATCTACCACCGTCCCTCTCCCTGTCCCTTTATCCACTCCCGCCCCTCTCCCTGTCCCTTTATCCACCACCGCCCCTCTCCCTGTCCCTTTATCCACCACCGTCCCTCTCCCTGTCCCTTTATCCACCACCGTCCCTCTCCCTGTCCCTTTATCCACCACCGTCCCTCTCCCTGTCCCTTTATCCACCACCGTCCCTCTCCCTGTCCCTTTATCCACTCCCGCCCCTCTCCCTGTCCCTTTATCCACCACCGTCCCTCCCCCTGTCCCTTTTTCCACCACCGTCCCTCTCCCTGTCCCTTTATCCAAGACCGTCCCACTCCCTGTCACTTTATCCACTATTGTTCCTCTCCCTGCCCCTTTATTTACTACCGTTCCTCCCCCTGCCCCTTTATTCACTAGCGTCCCTCTCCCTGTCCCTTTATTCACTACCGTCCCTCCCCCTGTCCCTTTCTCCACTACCGTCCCTCTCCTTGTCCCTTTATCCACTAATGTCCCTCCCCCTATCCCTTTATCCACTCCCGTCCCTCCCCCTGTCCCTTTCTCCAATACCGTCCCTTTTCCTGTCACTTTCTCCAGTATCGTCCCTCCACCTGTCCCTTTATCCACTACCGTCCCTCCCCTAGTCCTGTTATCCAAGACCGTCCCTCCCCCTGTCCCTTTATCCAAGACCGTCCCTCTCCCTGTCCCTTTATCCACCCGTTCCTCTCCCTGTCCCTTTATCCAAGACCGTCCCTCTCCCTGTCCCTTTATCCAAGACCGTCCCTCTCCCTGTCCCTTTCTCCAAGACCGTCCCTTTCTCTGTCCCTTTATCCACTACCGTTCCTTTCCCTGTCCCTTTCTCCAAGACCGTCCCTCTCCCTGTCCGTTGATCCAAAACCGTCCCGCTCCCTGTCCCTTTATCCAAGACCGTCCCTCTCCCTGTCCCTTTATCCAATTCCGTCCCTCTCCCTGTCCCTTTATCCAAGACCGTCCCTCTTCCTGTCCCTTTATCCAAGACCGTCCATCTCCCTGTCCCTTTATCCAACACCGTCCCTCTCCCTGTCCCTTTATCCAAGACCGTCCGTCTCCCTGTCCCTTTATCCAAAACCGTCCCTCTCCCTGTCCATTTATCCAAAACCGTCCCTTTCCCTGTCCATTGATTCAAAACCGTCCCTCTTCCTGTCCCTTTATCCAACACCGTCCCTCTCCCTGTCCCTTTATCCAAGACCGTCCCTCTCCCTGTCCATTTATCCAAAACCGTCCCTTTCCCTGTCCATTGATTCAAAACCGTCCCTCTTCCTGTCCCTTTATCCAACACCGTCCCTCTCCCTGTCCCTTTATCCAAGACCGTCCCTCTCCCTGTCCATTTATCCAAAACCGTCCCTCTCAATGTCCCTTTATCCAAGACTGTCCCTCTCCCTGTCCCTTTATCTAAAATCGTCCCTCTCCCTGTCCCTTTATCCACCACCGTCCCTCTCCCTGTCCCTTTATCCACCACCGTCCCTCTCCCGTCCCTTTATCCAAGACTGTCCCTCTCCCTGTCCCTTTATCCAAGACCGTCCCTCTCCCTGTCCCTTGATCCAAAACTGTCCCTCTCCCTGTCCCTTTATCCAAGACCGTCCCTCTCCCTGTCCCTTTATCCACCACCGTCCCTCTCCCGTCCCTTTATCCAAGACTGTCCCTCTCCCTGTCCCTTTATCCAAGACCGTCCCTCTCCCTGTCCCTTTATCCACCACCGTCCCTCTCCCTGTCCCTTTATCCACTACCGTCCCTCTCCCTGTCCCTTTATCCACCACCGTCCCTCTCCCTGTCCCTTTATCCAAGACTGTCCCTCTCCCTGTCCCTTTATCCACTACCGTCCCTCTCCCTGTCCCTTTATCCAAGACTGTCCCTCTCCCTGTCCCTTTATCCAAGACCGTCCCTCTCCCTGTCCCTTTATCCACCACCGTCCCTCTCCCTGTCCCTTTATCCACGACCGTCCCTCTCCCTGTCCCTCTATCCACGACCGTCCCTCTCCCTGTCCCTTTATCCAAGACTGTCCCTCTCCCTGTCCCTTTATCCAAGACCGTCCCTCCCCCTGTCCTTTTATCCACCACCGTCCCTCTCCCTGTCCCTTTATCCACCACCGTCCCTCCCCCTGTCCCTTTATCCACCACCGTCCCTCCCCTTGTCCCTTTATCCACCACCGTCCCTCTCCCTGTCCCTTTATCCACTACCGTCCCTCCCCATGTCCCTTTTTCCACTACCATCCCTCCCCATGTCCCTTTATCCACCACCGTCCCTCCCCATGTCCCTTTATCCACCACCGTCCCTCTCCCTGTCCCTTTATCCACTACCGTCCCTCTCCCTGTCCTCTTATCCACTACCGTCCCTCCCCCTGTCCCTTTTTCCACCACCGTCCCTCTTCCTGTCCCTTCATCCACTACCGTCCCTCTTCCTGTCCCTTTATCCACTACCGTCCCTCCCCCTGTCCCTTTTTCCACCACCGTCCCTCTTCCTGTCCCTTCATCCACTACCGTCCCTCTTCCTGTCCCTTTATCCACTACCGTCCCTCCCCCGTTCCTTTTTCCACTAACGTCCCTCTCCCTGTCCCCTTATCCACGACCGTCCCTCTCCCTGTCCCTTTATCCACTACCGTCCCTCTCCCTATCCCTTTATCCACTACCGTCTCTCTTGCTGTCCCTTTTTCCACTACCGTCCCACTTCCTGTCCCATTATCCACTACCGTCCCTCTTCCTGTCCCCTTATCCACTACCGTCCCTCTTCCTGTCCCCTTATCCACTACCGTCCCTCTTCCCGTGGCTTTATCCACTACCGTCCCTCTTCCCGTGGCTTTATCCACTACCGTCCCTCTTCCTGTCCCTTTTTCCACTACCGTCCCTCTCCCTGTCCCCTTATCCACTACCATCCCTCTCCCTGTCCCTTTATCCACTACCGTCCCTCTCCCTGTCCCTTTATCCACTACCTTCCCTCTTCCTGTCCCTTTTTCCACTGCCGTCCCTCTCCCTGTCCCCTTATCCACTACCGTCCCTCTCCCTGTCCCTTTATCCTCTACCGTCCCTCACCCTGTCCCTTTTTCCACTACCGTCCTTCTTCCTGTCCCTTTATCCACTACCGTCCCACTTCCTGTCCCTTTATCCACTACCGTCCCTCTTCCTGTCCCCTTATCCACTACCGTCCCTCTTCCTGTCCCTTTATCCACTACCGTCCCTCTTCCCGTGGCTTTATCCACTACCGTCCCTCACCCTGTCCCTTTTTCCACTACCGTCCTTCTTCCTGTCCCTTTATCCACTACCGTCCCTCTTCCCGTGGCTTTATCCACTACCGTCCCTCTTCCTGTCCCTTTATCCACTCCCGTCCCTTTATCCACTACCGTCCCTCTTCCTGTCCCTTTATCCACTACCGTCCCTCTTCCCGTGGCTTTATCCACTACCGTCCCTCCCCATGTCCCTTTTTCCACTACCGTACCCCCCCCATCCCTTTTTCCACTACCGTACCCCCACCGTCCCTTTATCCACTACCGTCCCTCTCCCTGTCCCTTTATCCAAGACCGTCCCTCTCCCTGTCCCTTTATCCACTACCGTCCCTCTTCCTGTCCCCTTATCCACTACCGTCCCTCTCCCAGTCCCTTTATCCACTACCGTCCCTCTCCCTGTCCCTTTATCCACTACCGTCCCTCTCCCTGTCCTCTTATCCACTACCGTCCCTCCCCCTGTCCCTTTTTCCACCACCGTCCCTCTCCCTGTCCCTTTATCCACTACTGTCCCTCTCCCTGTCCTCTGATCCACTACCGTCCCTCTCCCAGTTCCTTTATCCACTACCGTCCCTCTCCCTGTCCCTTTATCCACTACCGTCCCTCTCCCTGTCCTCTTATCCACTACCGTCCCTCTCCCTGTCCCTTTATCCACTACCGTCCCTCTCCCTGTCCTCTTATCCACTACCGTCCCTCCCCCTGTCCCTTTTTCCACCACCGTCCCTCTTCCTGTCCCTTTATCCACTACCGTCCCTCTCCCTGTCCCTTTATCCATTACCATCCCTCCCCTTGTCCCTTTTTCCACCACCGTCCCTCTCCCTGTTCCCTTATCCACTACCGTCCCTCTCCCTGTCCCTTTATCCACTACCGTCCCTCTTCCTGTCCCCTTATCCACTACCGTCCCTCTCCCTGTTCCCTTATCCACAACCGTCCCTCTCCCTGTCCCTTTATCCACTACTGTCCCTCTCCCTGTCCCTTTATCCACTACCTTCCCTCTTCCTGTCCCTTTTTCCACTGCCGTCCCTCTCCCTGTCCCCTTATCCACTACCGTCCCTCTCCCTGTCCCTTTTTCTACGACCGTCCCTCTCCCTGTCCCTTTATCCACTACTGTCCCTCTCCATGTCCCTTTATCCAAGACCGTCCCTCTCCCTGTCCCTTTATCCAAGACCGTCCCTCTCCCTGTCCCTTTATCCACTACCGTCCCTCTCCCTGTCCCTTTATCCAAGACCGTCCCTCTCCCTGTCCCTTTATCCACGACCGTCCCTCTCCCTGTCCCTTTATCCATTACCGTCCCTCTCCCTGTCCCTTTATCCAAGACTGTCCCTCTCCCTGTCCCTTTATCCACTACCGCCCCTCTTCCTGTCCCATTATCCACTACCGTCCCTCTTCCTGTCCCCTTATCCACTACCGTCCCTCTTCCCGTGGCTTTATCCACTACCGTCCCTCTTCCCGTGGCTTTATCCACTACCGTCCCACTTCCTGTCCCTTTATCCACTACCGTCCCTCTTCCTGTCCCTTTATCCACTACCGTCCCACTTCCTGTCCCATTATCCACTACCGTCCCTCTCCCTGTCCCTTTATCCACCACCGTCCCTCTCCCTGTCCCTTTATCCACCACCATCCCTCCCCCTGTCCCTTTATCCACCACCGTCCCTCCCCCTGTCCCCTTATCCACTACCGTCCCTCTCCCAGTCCCTTTATCCACTACCGTCCCTCTCCCTGTCCCTTTATCCACTACCGTCCCTCTCCCTGTCCCTTTTTCCACCACCGTCCCTCTTCCTGTCCCTTCATCCACTACCGTCCCTCCCCCTGTCCCTTTATCCACTACCGTCCCTCTCCCTGTCCCTTTATCCATTACCATCCCTCCCCCTGTCCCTTTTTCCACTACCGTCCCTCTTCCTGTCCCCTTATCCACTACCGTCCCTCTCCTTGTCCCTTTATCCAATACCGTCCCTACCCATGTCCCCTTCTCCACTACCGTCCCTCTCCCTGTCCCTTTATCCACTACCGTCCCTCTCCCTGTTCCCTTATCCACTACCGTCCCTCTCCCAGTCCCTTTATCCACTACCGTCCCTCTCCCTGTCCCTTTATCCACTACCGTCCCTCTCCCTGTTCCCTTATCCACTACCGTCCCTCTCCCAGTCCCTTTATCCACTACCATCCCTCTCCCTGTCCCTTTATCCACTACCGTCCCTCTCCCTGTCCCTTGATCCACTACCGTCCCTCTCCCTGTCCCTTTATCCACTACCGTCCCTCCCCCTGTCCCTTTTTCCACCACCGTCCCTCTTCCTGTCCCTTTATCCACTACCGTCCCTCCCCCTGTTCCTTTTTCCACTACCGTCCCTCTCCCTGTCCCCTTATCCACGACCGTCCCTCTCCCTGTCCCTTTATCCACTACCGTCCCTCTTCCTGTCCCCTTATCCACTACCGTCCCTCTTCCTGTCCCCTTATCCACTACCGTCCCTCTTCCCGTGGCTTTATCCACTACCGTCCCTCTTCCCGTGGCTTTATCCACTACCGTCCCTCCCCCTGTCCCTTTATCCACTACCGTCCCTCTCCCTGTCCCTTTATCCACTACCGTCCCTCCCCCTGTCCCTTTTTCCACCACCGTCCCTCTTCCTGTCCCTTTATCCACTACCGTCCCTCCCCCTGTTCCTTTTTCCACTACCGTCCCTCTCCCTGTCCCCTTATCCACGACCGTCCCTCTCCCTGTCCCTTTATCCACTACCGTCCCTCTTCCTGTCCCCTTATCCACTACCGTCCCTCTTCCTGTCCCCTTATCCACTACCGTCCCTCTTCCCGTGGCTTTATCCACTACCGTCCCTCTTCCCGTGGCTTTATCCACTACCGTCCCTCTTCCTGTCCCTTTTTCCACTACCGTCCCTCTCCCTGTCCCCTTATCCACTACCATCCCTCTCCCTGTCCCTTTATCCACTACCGTCCCTCTCCCTGTCCCTTTATCCACTACCTTCCCTCTTCCTGTCCCTTTTTCCACTGCCGTCCCTCTCAATGTCCCCTTATCCACTACCGTCCCTCTCCCTGTCCCTTTATCCACTACCGTCCCTCACCCTGTCCCTTTTTCCACTACCGTCCTTCTTCCTGTCCCTTTATCCACTACCGTCCCACTTCCTGTCCCTTTATCCACTACCGTCCCTCTTCCTGTCCCCTTATCCACTACCGTCCCTCTTCCTGTCCCTTTATCCACTACCGTCCCTTTATCCACTACCGTCCCTCTTCCCGTCCCTTTATCCACTACCGTCCCTCTCCCCGTCCCTTTTTCCACTAGCGTCCCTCTCCCTGTCCCTTTATCCACTACCGTCCATCACCCCGTCCCTTTATCCATTGCCTTCCCTCTCCCCGTCCCTTTCTCCACTATCGTCCCTCTCCCTGTCCCTTTATCCACTGCCGTCCCTCTCCCTGTCCCTTTATCCAAGACCGTCCCTCTCCCTGTCCCTTTATCCACCACCGTCCCTCTCCCTGTCCCTTTATCCACCACCGTCCCTCTCCCTGTCCCTTTATCCAAAACCGTCCCTCTCCCCGTCCCTTTCTCCACTATCGTCCCTCTCCCCGTCCCTTTCTCCACTATCGTCCCTCTCCCTGTCCCTTTATCCACTGCCGTCCCTCTCCCTGTCCCTTTATCCAAGACCGTCCCTCTCCCTGTCCCTTTATCCACCACCGTCCCTCCCCCTGTCCCTTTATCCAAGACTGTCCCTCTCCGTGTCCATTTATCCACTACCGTCCCTCTCCCTGTCCCTTTATCCAAGACTGTCACTCTCCCTGTCCATTTCTCCACTACCGTCCCTCTCCGTCCCTTTATCCACTACCGTCCCTCTCCCTGTCCATTTATCCAAGACTGTCCCTCTCCCTGTCCCTTTATCCACGACCATCCCTCCCCCTGTCCCTTTATCCACTACCGTCTCTCTCCCTGTCCCTTTATCCACTATTGTCCCTCTCCCTGTCCCTTTATCCACTACCGTCCCTCTCCCTGTCCCTTTATCCACTACCGTCCCTCTGCCTGTCCCTTTATCCACTATTGTCCCTCACCCTGTCCCTTTATCCACTACCGTCCCTCTCCCTGTCCCTTTATCCACTACCGTCCCTCTGCCTGTCCCTTTATCCACCACAGTCCCTCTCCCTGTCCCTTTATCCACGACCGTCCCTCTCCCTGTCCCTTTATCCACGACCGTCCCTCTCCCTGTCCCTTTATCCACTATTGTCCCTCACCCTGTCCCTTTATCCACTACCGTCCCTCTCCCTGTCCCTTTATCCACTATTGTCCCTCACCCTGTCCCTTTATCCACCACCGTCCCTCTCCCTGTCCCTTTATCCACCACCGTCCCTACCCCTGTCCCTTTATCCACCACCGTCCCTCTCCCTGTCCCTTTATCCACCGCCGTCCCTCCTCATGTCCCTTTATGCACCACCGTCCCTCTCCCTGTCCCTTTATCCACCACCGTCCCTCTCCCTGTCCCTTTATCCACCACCGTCCCTCCCCATGTCCCTTTATCCACCACCGTCCCTCTCCCTGTCCCTTTATCCACCGCCGTCCCTCCCCATGTCCCTTTTTCCACTACTGTCCTCCCCGTCCCTTTTTCCACTACCGTCCCTTTTTCCACTACCGTCCCTCCCCTCCGTTTCCCCAATATTGTGCCTATTCCCCTCCCTTTCCCCAGTCTTGGGCCTGTTCCTCTCCCTTTCCCCAGTATTGGGCCTGTTCCTCTCCCTTTCCCCAGTATTGGGCCTGTTCCTCTCCCTTTCCCCAGTATTGGGCCTGTTCCCCTCCCTTTCCCCAGTATTGGGCATGTTCCTCTCCCTTTCCCCAGTATTGGGCCTGTTCCCCTCCCTTTCCCCAGTCTTGGGCCTGTACCTCTCCCTTTCCCCAGTATTGGGCCTGTTCCGCTCCCTTTCCCCAGTATTGGGCCTGTTCCGCTCCCTTTCGCCAGTATTGGGCCTGTTCCCCTCCCTTTCCCCAGTATTGGGCATGTTCCTCTCCCTTTCGCCAGTATTGGGCCTGTTCCCCTCCCTTTCCCCAGTATTGGGCCTGTTCTTTTCCCTTTCCCCAGTATTGGGCCTGTTCCCCTCCCTTTCCCCAGTATTGGGCCTGTTCCCCTCCCTTTCCCCAGTATTGGGCCTGTTCCCCTCCCTTTCCCCAGTATTGGGCCTGTTCTCCTCCCTTTCCCCAGTATTGGGCCTGTTCCCCTCCCTTTCCCCAGTAATGGGCCTGTTCCCCTCCCTTTCCCCAGTATTGGGCCTGTTCCCCTCCCTTTCCCCAGTATTGGGCCTGTTCCCCTCCCTTTCCCCAGTATTGGGCCTGTTCCCCTCCCTTTCCCCAGTATTGGGCCTGTTCCCCTCCCTTTCCCCAGTATTGGGCCTGTTCTTTTCCCTTTCCCCAGTATTGGGCCTGTTCCCCTCCCTTTCCCCAGTATTGGGCCTGTTCTTTTCCCTTTCCCCAGTATTGGGCCTGTTCCCCTCCCTTTCCCCAGTCTTGGGCCTGTTCTTTTCCCTTTCCCCAGTATTGGGCCTGTTCCGCTTCCTTCCCCAGTATTGGGCCTGTTCCCCTCCCTTTCCCCAGTATTGGGCCTGTTCCGCACCCTTTCCCCAGTATTGGGCCTGTTCCCCTCCCTTTCCCCAGTATTGGGTCCGTTCCTCTCTCTTTCCCCAGTGTTGGACCGCTCCCTGTCACACCCTTGGGTAAGCAATCCAATGGAAGTTGAGTGATTCAGCTTCAGTGCTGACATTCACTGTCATCTCAGGTAACTACAGATGCATTCTTTTCACCCACCTTCAGGATCCTATCATATCCATATTTCCCAACAAATCCCAGGAAGTAGACTCCCCATGAGTTCATCAGCTCACTGTAGGGGGTCCCAGTGACTGCACTGGCAGCTGTGGCAATGCGAGGAATGACGCTCTCACTGTAAACCTAAAGGAAGGGAAACAAAATGAAACCAGTTCATGTAAAGCATACATTTCATGCAGATTCCACAGTCTTCAGGGTAGATATAGGCCCACATCATTTCACAGGGTCGGTATAGACCCACATCATTTCACAGGGTAGGTATAGACCCACATCATTTCACAGGGTCGGTATAGACCCACATCATTTCACAGGGTCGGTATAGACCCACATCATTTCACAGGGTAGGTATAGACCCACATCATTTCACAGGGTCGGTATAGACCCACATCATTTCACAGGGTAGGTATAGACCCACATCATTTCACAGGGTAGGTATAGACCCACATCATTTCACAGGGTCGGTATAGACCCACATAATTTCACAGGGTAGATATAGACCCACATCATTTCACAGGGTCGGTATAGACCCACATCATTTCACAGGGTCGGTATAGACCCACATCATTTCACAGGGTAGGTATAGACCCACATCATTTCACAGGGTCGGTATAGACCCACATAATTTCACAGGGTAGATATAGACCCACATCATTTCACAGGGTCGGTATAGACCCACATCATTTCACAGGGTAGGTATAGACCCACATCATTTCACAGGGTAGGTATAGACCCACATCATTTCACAGGGTAGGTATAGACCCACATCATTTCACAGGGTAGGTATAGACCCACATCATTTCACAGGGTCGGTATAGACCCACATCATTTCACAGGGTCGGTATAGACCCACATCATTTCACAGGGTAGGTATAGACCCACATCATTTCACAGGGTCGGTATAGACCCACATCATTTCACAGGGTCGGTATAGACCCACATCATTTCACAGGGTAGGTATAGACCCACATCATTTCACAGGGTAGGTATAGACCCACATCATTTCACAGGGTCGGTATAGACCCACATCATTTCACAGGGTAGGTATAGACCCACATCATTTCACAGGGTTGGTATAGACCCACATCATTTCACAGGGTTGGTATAGACCCACATCATTTCACAGGGTTGGTATAGACCCACATCATTTCACAGGGTTGGTATAGACCCACATCATTTCACAGGGTAGATATAGACCCACATCATTTCACAGGGTCGGTATAGACCCACATCATTTCACAGGGTTGGTATAGACCCACATCATTTCACAGGGTAGATATAGACCCACATCATTTCACAGGGTCGGTATAGAGCCACATCATTTCACAGGGTAGGTATAGACCCACATCATTTCACAGGATAGGTATAGACCCACATCATTTCACAGGGTTGGTATAGACCCACATCATTTCACAGGGTAGATATAGACCCACATCATTTCACAGGGTCGGTATAGACCCACATCATTTCACAGGATAGGTATAGACCCACATCATTTCACAGGGTTGGTATAGACCCACATCATTTCACAGGATAGGTATAGACCCACATCATTTCACAGGGTTGGTATAGACCCACATCATTTCACAGGGTAGATATAGACCCACATCATTTCACAGGGTAGATATAGACCCACATCATTTCACAGGGTTGGTATAGACCCACATCATTTCACAGGATAGGTATAGACCCACATCATTTCACAGGGTAGATATAGACCCACATCATTTCACAGGGTTGGTATAGACCCACATCATTTCACAGGGTTGGTATAGACCCACATCATTTCACAGGGTTGGTATAGACCCACATCATTTCACAGGGTAGATATAGACCCACATCATTTCACAGGGTAGGTATAGACCCACATCATTTCACAGGGTTGGTATAGACCCACATCATTTCACAGGGTCGGTATAGACCCACATCATTTCACAGGGTTGGTATAGACCCACATCATTTCACAGGGTCGGTATAGACCCACATCATTTCACAGTGTCGGTATAGACCCACATCATTTCACAGGGTCGGTATAGACCCACATCATTTCACAGGGTCGGTATAGACCCACATCATTTCACAGGGTAGATATAGACCCACATCATTTCACAGGGTCGGTATAGAGCCACATCATTTCACAGGGTAGGTATAGACCCACATCATTTCACAGGATAGGTATAGACCCACATCATTTCACAGGGTTGGTATAGACCCACATCATTTCACAGGGTCGGTATAGACCCACATCATTTCACAGGGTAGATATAGACCCACATCATTTCACAGGGTCGGTATAGAGCCACATCATTTCACAGGGTAGGTATAGACCCACATCATTTCACAGGATAGGTATAGACCCACATCATTTCACAGGGTTGGTATAGACCCACATCATTTCACAGGGTAGATATAGACCCACATCATTTCACAGGGTCGGTATAGACCCACATCATTTCACAGGATAGGTATAGACCCACATCATTTCACAGGGTTGGTATAGACCCACATCATTTCACAGGATAGGTATAGACCCACATCATTTCACAGGGTTGGTATAGACCCACATCATTTCACAGGGTAGATATAGACCCACATCATTTCACAGGGTCGGTATAGACCCACATCATTTCACAGGGTAGATATAGACCCACATCATTTCACAGGGTTGGTATAGACCCACATCATTTCACAGGATAGGTATAGACCCACATCATTTCACAGGGTTGGTATAGACCCACATCATTTCACAGGGTTGGTATAGACCCACATCATTTCACAGGGTAGGTATAGACCCACATCATTTCACAGGGTCGGTATAGACCCACATCATTTCACAGGGTCGGTATAGACCCACATCATTTCACAGGGTAGGTATAGACCCACATCATTTCACAGGGTAGGTATAGACCCACATCATTTCACAGGGTAGGTATAGACCCACATCATTTCACAGGGTAGGTATAGACCCACATCATTTCACAGGGTAGGTATAGACCCACATCATTTCACAGGGTAGGTATAGACCCACATCATTTCACAGGGTAGGTATAGACCCACATCATTTCACAGGGTCGGTATAGACCCACATCATTTCACAGGGTAGGTATAGACCCACATCATTTCACAGGGTCGGTATAGACCCACATCATTTCACAGGGTAGGTATAGACCCACATCATTTCACAGGGTAGGTATAGACCCACATCATTTCACAGTGTCGGTATAGACCCACATCATTTCACAGGGTAGATATAGACCCACATCATTTCACAGGGTAGGTATAGACCCACATCATTTCACAGGGTAGGTATAGACCCACATCATTTCACAGGGTCGGTATAGACCCACATCATTTCACAGGGTAGGTATAGACCCACATCATTTCACAGGGTCGGTATAGACCCACATCATTTCACAGGGTAGATATAGACCCACATCATTTCACAGGGTCGGTATAGACCCACATCATTTCACAGGGTCGGTATAGACCCACATCATTTCACAGGGTAGATATAGACCCACATCATTTCACAGGGTAGATATAGACCCACATCATTTCACAGGGTCGGTATAGACCCACATCATTTCACAGGGTCGGTATAGACCCACATCATTTCACAGGGTAGATATAGACCCACATCATTTCACAGGGTCGGTATAGACCCACATCATTTCACAGGGTAGATATAGACCCACATCATTTCACAGGGTCGGTATAGACCCACATCATTTCACAGGGTAGGTATAGACCCACATCATTTCACAGGGTCGGTATAGACCCACATCATTTCACAGGGTCGGTATAGACCCACATCATTTCACAGGGTAGATATAGACCCACATCATTTCACAGGGTCGGTATAGACCCACATCATTTCACAGGGTCGGTATAGACCCACATCATTTCACAGGGTAGATATAGACCCACATCATTTCACAGGGTAGATATAGACCCACATCATTTCACAGGGTAGATATAGGCCCACATCATTTCACAGGGTAGATATAGACCCACATCATTTCACAGGGTCGGTATAGACCCACATCATTTCACAGGGTCGGTATAGACCCACATCATTTCACAGGGTCGGTATAGACCCACATCATTTCACAGGGTAGATATAGACCCACATCATTTCACAGGGTCGGTATAGACCCACATCATTTCACAGGGTAGATATAGACCCACATCATTTCACAGGGTAGATATAGACCCACATCATTTCACAGGGTCGGTATAGACCCACAT
This sequence comes from Heterodontus francisci, assembly GCF_036365525.1. Classification (NCBI taxonomy): domain Eukaryota; kingdom Metazoa; phylum Chordata; class Chondrichthyes; order Heterodontiformes; family Heterodontidae; genus Heterodontus; species Heterodontus francisci. Next base: position 12,380,979 of record NC_090382.1, read on the forward strand.
CATTTCACAGGGTTGGTATAGACCCACATCATTTCACAGGGTTGGTATAGACCCACATCATTTCACAGGGTAGATATAGGCCCACATCATTTCACAGGGTAGATATAGACCCACATCATTTCACAGGGTCGGTATAGATTCACATCATTTCACAGCTTCATGTCAGCTCTTTGAGCTTGGAATTATAAAGCACCCACAATGTGCTAGACAGAGAAGTGACATGTCTGCAGGATGACATAGATTTGGACTTGGATATTGAAGGGTACATGGCATTTAGGAAGGACAGGAAGCTAGGAAAAGGTGGAGGGGTAGCTCTGTTAATTAATGATGGTATTAGCGCAATAGAGGGGGATGATCTAAGTTCAGGAAACCAGGATGTAGAAGCTGTTTGGGTTGAGATGAGAAATTATAAAGAAGTCACTTGTGGGAGTGGTGTACAGGCCACCTAACATTAACCACATGGTAGGACAGGGTCTTAAGGAAGAAATAATGGCAGCTTGTCAGAAAGGTACAGCGATAATCATGGGGGATTTTAATCTACATATAGACTTGAAAAATCAGATGGGCAAAGGTAATCTGGATGAGGAGTTCAAAGAATGTTTTCTCGGATAGTATCTTAGAACAGCACATTCTGGAGCCAGAGAGCAGGCTATACTAGACCTTATAATGTGCAACGAGATAGGATCAAGTAATGACCTCATAGTGAAGGCGCTCCTAGACAGCAGCAATCATAATGTTACATTCAGTTTGAGGGAGAGAAGAGTGAGTCTAAGACCAGTATTTTAAACTTAAATAAGGGGAATTATGAGGGCATGAAAACAGAGCTAGCAAAAGTGAACCGGCAAAGTAGGTTAGGGGATAGGTCAATAGAGATGCAATGGCAGACATTTAAGGGGATATTTCAGAATACACAGAATAAATACATTCTAACGAGAAAGAAAAATTCCAAGGGGAGGACCCACCATCTGTGGCTAACTAAAACAGTTAAAGATAGTATCAAACTTAAAGAAAAAGCATATAATTGTGCAAAGATGGGTGGCAGGTCAGAAGATTGGACAGAATATAAAAAGCAGCAAAGAATGACTAAAAGATTAATAAGGAGGGAAAAAACTAGAGTACGCAAGAAAGCTGGTTTTGTGAAAGGGAAATCATGTTCAACCAATTTATTGGAGTTCTTTGAAGAAGTAACATGTGCAATGGATAAAAGGGAACCTGTACTGTACTTAAATTTCCAGAAGGCTTTTGATGAGGTACCGCATCAAAGGTTATTGCAGAAAATTAAAGCTGATGGTGTAGGGGGTAACATATTGGCATGGATAGAAGATTGGCTAGCTAACAGGAAACAGAGAGTAGGAATAAACGGATCATTTTTTGTTTGGCAAAATTTAACAAGTGGTATGCCACAGGGATCTGTGCTGGGGCTTCAACTTTTTACAATTTATATAAATGACTTAGATGAAGGGACTGAAGGTATGGTTGCTAAATTTGCCGATGACACAAAGATAGGTAGGAAAGTAAATTGTGAAGAGGACATAAGGAGGCTACAAAGATATAGATAAGTTAAGTGAGTGGGCAAAGACCTGGCAAATGGAGTATAATGTGTGAAAATGTGGAATTGTCTATTTTGGCAGTAAGAATAAAAAAGCATTTAATCTAAATGGTGAGAAATTGCAGAGCTCTGAGATGCAAAGGATGTCTTGGTGAATGAATTGCAAAAGGTTAGTATGCAGGTACAGCAAGTAATTAGGAATACAAAACTAGGGAGGTTATGCTTCAGCTGTACAGGGCATTGGTGAGACCACATCTGGAGTACAGGTTGTCTTATGAGGAAAGATTGGACAGGCTCGGCTTGTATCCGCTGGAATTTAGAAGAGTAAGAGGCAACTTGATTGAAACATCAGATTCTGAGGGGTCTTGACAGGGTGGATGTGGAAAGGATGTTTCCCCTTGTGGGAGGATCTCGAACTGGAGGTCACTGTTTAAAAATAAGGGGTCGCCCATTTAAGGCAGAGATGAGGAGAAATGTTTTCTCTCAGGGTCGTGAGTCTTTGGAATTCTCTTCCTCAAAAGGTGGTGGAAGCAGAGTCTTTGAATATTTTTAAGGCAGAGGTAGATAGATTCTTGATAAGCAAGGGGGTGGAAGGTTATTGGGGTAGACGGGAATGTGGAGTTGAGGTTACAATCAGATCAGCCATGATCTTATTGAATGGTGGAGCAGGTTCGAGGGGTCGAGTGGCCTACTCCTGCTCCTAATTCGTATATTTGTACAAATCAAAAAAGGAAGCCAAGTGAAAGGAGAAGCTATCAGGAAGAGTCACCAAGAGATTGATGAAAGGGTGGGTTTTTAAGAGGCTTTATTGATCAAAGGAGTTTGCAGAGTTAGGGAGTGGTGAGGCCATGGAGGGACTTGAAAACAAAAGGGACTGGTGACTGAGGTCTTGGGGTCTGTGGACCTGGCACCTGGAGACTGGGGGACTGGAGACAGGGGGGACTAGGTGACTGGGGGATGGGTGAACTGGAGATGGGAGAGACGAGGGGACTGGGGACTCGAGACTGGGGAGTGGAGGCTGGGGGAACTGAAGACTGGAGATGGGGGTGGACTGGGAACTGAAGTCTGGACACGGTGGGGTGGGGGAGTGGAGGCTGGCGAAGTAGGGGGACTGGTCCAGTTCAGTTTCCCTCCCAACAGCACCCCATGGACTGCAGAAGTTCAAGAAGGCAGCTCCTTCTCAAGGGCAATTAGGAATGGGCAATAAATGCTGGCCTAACCAGCGATGCCCACATCCTGTGACAGAAGAAAAAAAACTCTAAAACCCCGAGAATTCTGCATTTCTCCAGTTCTGGCCTCTTGTGCTTCCCTCACTCCCTTTGCCCCACCATTAGCAGCTGTGCCTTCAGTCATCTCGGCCTTAAACTCTGGAATTTCTTCTCTTAGCATCTCTACCTCCTCACCTCTCTCTCTCCTCATTTGAGGCACTCCTTAAAATCTATCTCATTGAGCAGACCTAATGTCTCCTACTTTGGCTCAGTGTTAATTTTTATCCGATTACGCGCCTGTGAGGCGCTTTGGGACACTTTACCATGTTAAAGGTGTTATATAAATAGAAGTTGTTGCTTTTCTCCGTCTGAAATGCCTGGTAACAGTGAGTGAAAAGTTCACAATTACATTGTATTACATAGCAGCACATAAACAGGCCATTCGGCCCAACAGGTCTGTGTCAGTGTCTACGCCCACACAAGCCTCCCTTCACCCTTCCTCATCTAAGCCCATCAGCATAGCCCTCTATTCCTTTCTCCCCCACGTGTTTATCTCGCTTCCCCTTAAAGACTAAAAAGAATAAAGACAGGTTTACAATGTATGTATGTTCAAAGTGTAGTAAATGGCTTTGGTGAGTTACAAGCACAGATAGCTTTGTGGGAATGTGATGTAGTGGCAATAAAAGAAATGTGGCTGAAAAATGATGAGGACTGGGCACTTGAATATTGAAGGATATAAAATGTTCAGAAAAGATAGGAAAAGGAAAAAAAAGGGAGGTGGAGTGGCAATATGGATTGGAGAAGATATTGTGGTGTTGGGAAGAGAACATTTCCTTGAGGGGACAAAGACAGAATCCATTTGGTTAGAGTGAGAAGCAAAATGGGGATGATCACGCTACTGGGGGTATTCCATAGGCCTCCAAATAGTGAGTGAGAGAGAAAGAAGCAAATCTGCAGGGAAATTACAGAGATCTGAAAGAACTACACAGTGGTGATACTGGGGGACTTTAATTATCCAAATATTGATTGAGATGATAGAGTAGAGGGTGAAGGGGGGAGGAAATTCTGAAATGTGTTCAGGAGAACTTCCTTGACCAGTATTGTTCTTGGTCCAACTAGGAAGGAGGCATTGCTGGATCTGGTGCTGGGGATCAATGGACCAGGTGGACCAAGTAATTGTCTGGGGCACTTGGATAAGAGTGAGCATTGTATCATAAGCGTTTGATTAGTAATGGGATGAGAGGGGATCTAGCTAGGGTAAAATGGAACCAAAGACTGACAGGAAAATCTGTAATGGATGGGTGATCTTTCAGGAGGAGATACTTCAGGTACAGGCTAGGTGCATTTGAAGAAAGGCGAAAGGTAGGGGAACCAAAGCCAGGGCTCTGCGGATACAAAGGAGATAGAGAATATGATGAAAGAAAAAAAGAGGGTATATGATGCACATCATATATGTGATGGATTCTTCAAGTGAAAACCGGGCCAAATACAATAAGTTGAGAGGGGAAGTAAAGAGGAAAATAAGACTGGCAAAGAGAGAATATGAGAATAGAATGGGAGTTAACATAAAAGGGAACCCAAAATATCTTCTAACGGCATGTAAACAGTAAGCGGGTAGTGAGAGGTGGGGTGGGGCCTATTAGGGACAAAGAAGGTGATATATGCTTAGAGGCACAGGGCAAGGCTAGAATACATAATGAATAAATTTTATCAGTGTTTAACTAAGAGGATGCTGACAAAATATCAGTAGAAGTGGAGATGGTGGAGGCAATGGATGGAGTGAAAATTGATAGGCAGGATGTACTGGAAAGGCAGGCTATACTTAGGGTAGATAAGTCACCTGGTCCGGATGGTTTGCATCCCAGGTTGCAAAAGGAAGTGGGGATGGAGATAGTGGAAGGGCTTGTCATAAACGTCCAATCTTCCCTGGATACCAGTAGGTACCAGAGGATTGGAGCGTGGCAAATGTGACACCCTTATTCAAGAAAGGGTGTGCGGACATTTGTAGTAACTACAGGCTGGTTAGTTTAACATTAGTGATGGGTAAGGTTTTAGAACCAATCAACAGGTACTTGGAGAGGTTTGAGTTAAATAAGGATAGCCAGCATGGATTTGTAGAAGGCAGATTATGCTTGACTAATCTAATTGAATTTTTTGATGAAGTGACAGGGAAGGTTGATCAGGGGAATGCAGTGAGTGTTCTCTATATGGATTTTTAAGAAAGTGTTTGACAAAGTACCACATAAAAGGCTGATTAACAAAATTGAGGGTCAGTGTCAGCTTGGATAAAAAATTGGCTTCAGGCAGAAAACAGTGAGTTGTGGTAAAAGGTTGTTTTTCAGACTGGAGGATGTTAGCCAGTGAGAGGTGTTCCTCAAGGGTCAGAGCTAGGACCATTCCATTGCTTTTTTGATATATATATATATATATATATATATATAAATAAATGATTTAGATCTTGAAATACAGAATAGAATCTCAAAATTTGCTGATGACACAAAACTTGAAGGTGTGACAGTGAAGATGGTACCAATCAACTGCAACAGGACATAGATAGGCTAGCAGAATGGGCAAACAAGTGGCAGATGGAACTTAACACAGAGAAATGTGAGGTGAAGCATTTTTGGCTGAAGGGATAGGGAGGCTAAATGGCACAGTTCTAAAGAGTGTTCCGGGACAGAGGAACCTCAGCATTTAAGTGCATAGATCTTTGAAGGTGGCAGGACATATTGAGAGAGTAGTTAGCAAAGCATGTGGTATTTTGAGCTTCATAAGTAGAGGCACAAAAGCAGGGAAGTTATGCTGAACCTTTATAAAGATCTGGTTCGGCCACAACCAGAGTATTGCATCCATAGATAGAACAGTACAGCGCAGTACAGGCCCTTCGGCCCTCGATGTTGCGCCGACCTGTGAAACCATCTGACCTACACTATTCCATTTTCATCCATATGTCTATCCAATGACCACTTAAATGCCCTTAAAGTTGGCGAGTCTACTACTGTTGCAGGCAGGGCGTTCCACGCCCCTACTACTCTCTGCGTAAAGAAACTACCTCTAACATCTGTCCTATATCTATCACCCCTCAACTTAAAGCTATGTCCCCTCGTGTTTGCCATCACCATCCGAGGAAAAAGACTCTCACTATCCACCCTATCTAACCCTCTGATTATCTTATATGTCTCTATTAAGTCACCTCTCCTCCTCCTTCTCTCTAACGAAAATAACCTCAAGTCCCGCAGCCTTTCCTCGTAAGACCTTCCCTCCATACCAGGCAACATCCTAGTAAATCTCCTCTGCACCCTTTCCAAAGCTTCCACATCCTTCCTATAATGCGGTGACCAGAACTGCACGCAATACTCCAGGTGCGGCCGCACCAGAGTTTTGTACAGCTGCAGCATGACCTCGTGGCTCCGAAACTCGATCCCCCTACTAATAAAAGCTAACACACCATATGCCTTCTTAACAGCCCTATTAACCTGGGTGGCAACTTTCAGGGATTTATGTACCTGGACACCAAGATCTCTCTGCTCATCTACACTACCAAGAATCTTCCCATTAGCCCAGTACTCTACATTCCTGTTACTCCTTCCAAAGTGAGTCACCTCACACTTTTCCGCATTAAACTCCATTTGCCATCTCTCAGCCCAGCTCTGCAGCCTATCTATGTCCCTCTGTAACCTACAACATCCTTCGGTACTATCCACAACTCCACCGACCTTCGTGTCATCCGCAAATTTACTAACCCACCCTTCTACACCCTCATCCAGGTCATTTATAAAAATGACAAACAGCAGTGGCCCCAAAACAGATCCTTGCGGTACACCACTAGTAACTAAACTCCAGGATGAACATTTGCCATCAACCACCACCCTCTGTCTTCTTTCAGCTAGCCAATTTCTGATCCAAAGCACTAAATCACCTTCAATCCCATACTTCCGTATTTTCTGCAATAGCCTACCGTGGGGAACCTTATCAAACGCCTTACTGAAATCCATATTCACCACATCCACGGCTTTACCCTCATCCACCTGTTTGGTCACCTTCTCGAAAAACTCAATAAGGTTTGTGAGGCACGACCTACCCGTCACAAAACCGTGCTGACTATCGCTAATGAACTTATTCTTTTCAAGATGATTATAAATCCTATCTCTTATAACCCTTTCCAACATTTTACCCACAACCGAAGTAAGGCTCACAGGTCTATAATTACCAGGGCTGTCTCTACTCCCCTTCTTGAACAAGGGGACAACATTTGCTATCCTCCAGTCTTCCGGCACTATTCCTGTCGACAATGACGACATAAAGATCAAGGACAAAGGCTCTGCAATCTCCTCCCTGGCTTCCCAGAGACTCCTAGGATAAATCTCATCTGGCCCAGGGGACTTATCTATTTTCACACTTTCCAAAATTGCTAACACCTCCTCCTTGTGAACCTCAATCCCATCTAGCCTGGTAGTCTGTATCTCAGTATTCTCCTCGACAACATTTTCTTTCTCTACTGTAAATACTGACGACAAATATTCATTTAACACTTCCCCTATCTCCTCTGATTCCACACACAACTTCCCACTACTATCCTTGATTGGCCCTAATCTAACTCTAGTCATTCTTTTATTCCTGATATACCTATAGAAAGCCTTAGGGTTTTCCTTGATCCTATCCGCCAATGACTTCTCGTGTCCTCTCCTCGCTCTTCTTAGCTCTCCCTTTAGATCCTTCCTGGCTAGCTTGTAACTCTCAAGCGCCCTAACTGAGCCTTCACGTTTCATCGTAACATAAGCCTTCTTCTTCCTCTTGACAAGCGCTTCAACTTCTTTAGTAAACTGTGAGGGTCCTTGAGAGGGTGCAGAGGAGATTTACCAGAATGGTTCCAGGGATGAGGGATTTTAGTTACAAGGTTAGGTTGGAGAAGCTGGGGTTGTTCTCCTTGGAGGAAAGGAGATTGAGGGGAGATTTGATAGAGGTGTACAAGATTATGACAGGTTTAAATAAGGTAGATAAAGAAAGCTATTCCTCTTAGCTGATGGCACAAAGAGCAGGGGGCACAGATTTAAGAATTTGGGCAAGAGATTTGGGGGAATGTGAGGAAGAACGTTTTTACGCAGCGAGTGGTAATAACCTGGAACTCGCTGCCTATGAGGGTGGTGGAAGCAGAAATGATCAATGATTTCAAAATGAATTTGGATGAGAACTTGAGGAAAATAAACTTGCAGGGCTACAGGGATAGATCAGGAGATTGGGACTGACTGGATTGCTCTCCGGAGAGCTGGCATGGACTCAATGGGCTGAAGGAAGACCTCTTCTGCCGTAATGTCTCTATGACTCTGTGACAAAGGAAAAGAACAGCTGAAATCCTGTGGACTGGGAGAGTTATAAAGAACAGTAAAGGGATACAAAGAAATTGCTAAGGGGCTACAGAAAGGAAATAGGAGTAAAAGCTTGTGAGGTTTAGCAACGCTATATTACCTTAGGTTTTACAAGTATATTAAGAGAAAAGGGGGGAACAAAGAATAATGTTGGCCCCTTAATGACAGACGCAAGTGATATTGTAATTGGACATCAGTAAATGGCAGACACACCAAATACTTTGTACCAGTCTTGACAGCGGAAGATGAGGAAAAAATACCGGAAGTATGAGAAAAATTAAAAATAAATTAAGAAAGAAGTATTTCATATAAGTAATAAAAAGAGGAATGGAGAAACTAATGAGACTGAAGAGAGCCAAATCTTCAGGAGCTGATGATTTCCATAAAAGATGATGAAATTGTTCCGTTTTAGTCATGATCTTTCAAAGCTCTCGATTTCAGGAATTGTTCCCTTGTATTGGAAATTATTGATGTCACTCCATCATTTAAGAAGTGTACAAGTAACAAATTAGGAAATTCTCAGCCTTCTAGTCTAACATTAGTTGTGGGGCAGTTACTAGAATCAGTTATTAGGGACAGAGTGACTGAGCATTTGAACAAATATGGTCATGTGATCAGAGAGAGGCAGCATGAATTTGTACAGGTAAATCATGGCCAACAAACCTAGTTGAATGCTTTGAAGAACAAACATGATAGAGAAGGGAGTGTCTATTTATATGGATTTCCAGAAGACAATTGATCGGTTCCACATCAGAGCCTGTTAACCAGAGTGAATGTGCATTGAATTAGAAGTAATCAATTGATTTGGAGGGAATTGGTTTGGAGGCAGCAAAGAGAGAGTAGGGATAATGGGTATGTCCACAGATTGGCAGGATGTGACCAGTCCTGTCCCTCAATGATCTATAATGAGACCTCAGCTTTTCTGCTGGATGAAGAGAGAGCCATATATCTAAGCTTGCTGACACTAAACTTAGGTGGCACAATAGATAGCACAAAGAGGAGCAAAACGTTGCAAAGAGACATTGACAGATTAAATGAGTGGGCATAACTGTGGTAGATGGAGTTCAATGTGGGAAAGTGTGAGGTCATCCACTCTGGACCTAAGAAAGATAGATAGAGTACTTTCTAAATGGTGAGAAGCTAAGAACTGTGGAGAAGCAGAGAGATTTGGGGGCCCATGTACAGAAATCACTAAAGGCTAGTGGTCAGGTACAAACAACGATTAAAGGCAGTGACACTTTACCTCGTGAGTTACAAAGGAGTGAAGTCTGACATCAGCCCGTTCTCGCACCAGCTTCCACACATCATCCCCGTATGATTCTTTGATGAAGTCATGTAGACTCTCACACAGCAGCCCATACATCCTGGCCACTCAAATGACCTCGTGAAGGCTGGAAGGACTGGCAAAGAACAAATCAAGTTTGCACCTTGGCAAGAGCTGGAGTTCTGAAAATATTTAACTAAATTTAATACTGGTTTCCTTTGCACAGCTTCTGTAGATCTGTGAGCTGTGAGTTACACTGGCTGATGTCCCTCATACTCTGAAATGCCATAATTATAGCTTCAGCTGACATAAACAGACCAGGCTTCAAGAGGCAGCTGTCAGCTGCAAATGGTCATTCTTTTGTCAGTGGTTGCCCTTGACCTCATTCATTCAGTCACCTTGTTACAGGCTGTGGCAGCACAATGTACAATGATTGGTCGAGAATGTCATCACAGCTCTTCCCACTCCATCATCCTGACAATGCAACAACAGTGCCATTGTTTTCACTGGACTTTGCAGTTACAGTGACACAGCAGGAGTCGGAACAGGACCAGGACCATGAGCTGCATCTAAAGCACTGCAGCTTTAGTCAGAGGGCTAGCCTTCATTTGCAGGCTTTTTAAATCTGTTCATGGGATGTGAGCATCACTGGCTAGGCCAGCATTTATCACCCATCCCTAATTTCCCTTGAGAAGGTGGTGGTGAGCTGCTGTCTTGGACCACTGCAGTTCGTATGGTGTAGGTACACCCACAGTGCTTTTCCAAGATTTTGATCCAAAGTATTTCCAGGTCAGGATGGTGTGTGACTTGGAGGGGAACTTGCAAGTGGTGGTGTTCCCATGCATTTGCTGTCCTTGTCCTTCTAGTTGGTAGAGGTCGCAGGCTTGGAAGGTGCTGTCAAAGGAACCTTGGTGTGTTGCTGCAGTGCATCTTACAGAAGGTACACACTGCTGTCACTGTGTGTCGGTGGTGGAGGGAGTGAATGTTTGTAGATGGGGTGCCAATCAAGCGGGCTGCTTTGTCCTGGATGTTGTCGAGCTTCTTGAGTGTTGTTGGAGCCGCACCCATCCAGGCAAGTGGAGAGTATTCCATCACACTCCTGACTTGTGCCTAATAGATGGTGGACAGGCTTTGGGGAGTCAGGAGGTGAGTTACTCGCCTCAGGATTCCCAGCCTCTGACCTGCTCTTGTAGACACGGTATTTATATGGCTACTCCAGTTCAGTTTCTGGCATCCCAGGATGTTGATAGTGGGGGATTCAGTGATGGTAATGAATTGAATGTGAAGGGGAGATGGTTAGATTCTCTCTTGTTGGAGATGGTCATTGCCTGGCACTTGTGTGGCGCAAATGTTACTTGCTACTAATCAGCCCAAGCCTGGATATTGTCCAGGTCTTGCTGCATATGGACATGGGTTGCTTCAGTATTTGAGGAGTCATGAATGATGCTGAACATTGTGCAATCATCAGTGAACATCCCCACTTCTGACCTTATGATTGAAAGACGGTCATTGATGAAGCTTGTGAAGATGTTTGGGCCTAGGACACTATCCTGAGGAACTCATGCAGTGATGTTCTGGTGCTGAGATGATTGACCTCCAACAACCACAACTATCTTCCTATGCACTAGGTATGACTCCAATCAGTGGAGAGTTTTCCTCTGATTTCCATTGACTCCAGTTTTGCTAGGGCTCCTTGATGCCATACTCGATCAAATGCTGCCTTGATGTCAAGGGCAGTCACTCTCACCTCACCTCTGCAATTCAGCTCTTTTGTCCAAGGCTGTAATGAGATCTGAAGCCCAAACTGAGCATCAGTGATCAGGTTATTGCTGAGTAAGTGCCGCTTTATAGCACAGTCGACGACACCTTTCATCACTTTGCTGATGATTGAGAGTAGACTGATGGGGCAGCAATTGGTTGGATTGGATTTGTCCTGCTTTTTGTGTCCAGGACATATCTGAACAATTTTCCACATTGCCGGGTAGATGCCACTGTTGTAGCTGTACTGGAACAGCTTGGCTCGGGGTGCACAAGTCTTCAGTACTATTGCCAGAAAGTTGTCAGGGCCCATAGCCTTTACAGTATCCAGTGCCTTCAGTTGTTTCTTGATATCACATGGAGTTAATCAAATTGGCTGAAGACTGGCATCTATGATGCTGGGGACCTCAGGAGGAGGCCGAGAAGGATCATCTGGCTGAAGATGGATGCAAATGCTTCAGCCTTATCTTTTGCACTGATGTGCTGGGTTCCCCCATCATTGAGGATGGGGATATTTATGGAGACTTCTCTTCCTCCGGTTAGCTGTTTAATTGTCCACCACCATTTATGGCAGGACTGCAGAGCTTTGATCTGATCTTTTTTTTATTCTTTCATTTGTTGCCCATCCCTAATTGTCCATGACAACTAAGTGGTTTGCTAGGCCATTTCAGTGCTCAGTTTC